>NC_045441.1:54036599-54092212 GCF_002776525.5 Piliocolobus tephrosceles
CCTCCCAAAGTGCTGGGATTACAGGCTTGAGCCACCGCGCCCAGCCAAGATAGCTTATTCTTACATTAGCTGTCTTACCTAGCCAGGCGCGGTGGCTCACGCCTGTAATCTCAGCACTTTGGGAGGCTGAGACGGGCAGATCACGAGGTCAGGAGATCGAGACCATCGTGGCTAACATGGTGAAACCCCGTCTCTACTAAAAATATGAAAAATTAGCAGGGCGTGGTGGCGGGCACCTGTAGTCCCAGCTACACGGGAGTCTGAGGCAGGAGAATGGCATGAACCTGGGGGGTGGAGCTTGCAGTGAGCTGAGATTGCACCACTGCACTCCAGCCTGGGCGACAGAGTGAGACTCCGTCTCAAAACAGAAAACAAACAACAACAACAAAAAAACTGTCTTACCTAATTGTCTTCCATAATATAAACACCCTTCCATTAAATCTTTTAAGTTGTTTTAGCTCATCTAGTGAAGTTGAAGTGGCTAGTATTTAGATAAGTTATTTTCTGTAGTCATGATTTAACAGAGTAGAACAAAATAAAGGAATTTTAAGTACTTAAAAAATAATGTTTTAAAAAATCCCTTCACTTTTGCTTACTAACTGCATGTTGGTATATAAAATAAGACCTTTATTTCTTAAACAGTTCAAAATTCTCAAATCAGGTGTGTTTATAAACATTATTTGAAAAACTTACCTGGTAAAGCATGCCAAACAATCAGAAATCTATATGAGAATTCTTCATTTGGGGGGCTAATATCAAATTTAGTTTTTATTTGCTTCAAAGTTACATATACACATAGTTTAAAAAATTAAATTGTCTACAAGCCTTACTTTGATAAATAGCAGGTCTGTCCTGTTTCTCCCTTTCTTCTACCCTTACCCCATTTCCCAGTCACTAAAGAAAGCACTTTTAACTGTTTAAGCTGTTTCTCTTGATATTTGGCTAAATACCACTAAATCTTAAGCTGCTTCTTCTTGACTTTTTGTTTTTAGACATATCTCTTGACTGTGCAAAACTAAGAATTTATCTGTCTTTTAATCTTGTTGCCACCAGTATTCTCAATACTGCCTGGTACATTTCTAGTTCCCTGTTTTCCTTATATAATTACTTTATTTTAATTTTGTTTTGTTTAATATTTAGTACATTATTATGACTACATAAATTCTATTCACAGCTGAACCATATAGTATACTACAATAATTTTTCTTCCTGTATCACTTAAAAAAATAATTTAATAATGCTCTTGTTTTTAATTTAATTTTCTATGTACTGATAACCAGTTTATTTACAAATCCTTCCCAAGTTATTCAAATCTTCTTTTAGGACATTGAAACATTTCGGAGATTCCATCAATTTTATTTTTTGGGATCTCTCTTCTATGGCTTTCTGATTTGTTCTAGTTTGGGCCAGTTGTTCTTTAGGCTTGCTGCGTAGCTGTTATTCTGGGATCTTCCTTTACCATCCTCTAGGGTAAGGCAAATTTCTGTAAAGTAGGCTTTTTAGACCATATAGCCTTAGGTGTATCTGCTTAACTTAGCTGTTACAGCACAAAAGCAGCCATAGATGATACATAAATCAGTCAATGTGGCTGTGATCCAGTAGAACTTTATGAACACTGAAATTTTAATTTCATATAGTTTTCAGGTATCATGGAATATTCTTATTTTTATAAGAATATTTTTATTCTTAGAAATCACTCAAAAATGTAAGAACCATTCTTAGTTCTTGGGCCATATAAAAACAGGTGTCATGCTGAATTAGGCCCACGGGCTATATAGTTTGCTGACCCCTGCTTCAAGGAATTCACTTTGCCTCTTTTGTGTTGGATCCCCTGGTTTTCTGGATATTATGTCTTCCTTTTTCCTACTTCACATTCTTATTTTGATTGATCATATCTTCTAACAGCTTCCTAGAAATTTTTGAGATCTTAAATGACTGAAATCCATTATTCTATCTTCACATTTAATTAATAACATTTATAATTTTGAAGACATTTCTCCATTGCCTGCTAGCTTCCAATGTTATTACTGAGAAGTCTGATGACATTCTCATTGTCAATCTTGTATTTTTTTTTTTTAATCTAAGATCTGTTAAAATTTTTTCTTTTTTTTGGCCTAGGGCTCTGAAATTTCATAATAATCTTCTTTTATAGACATGTAGGTCTATGTATTTTTATCCATTGTGCTTGGTATTCCATGGGTCTTTTCATTTCTGGAAACTCAAGCTCTTCAGTGGTAAGTTTTCTTGAATTTTTCTTTCTTCCTTTTTTTTTTGAGATGGAGTTTAGCTCTTGTTGCCCAGGCTGGAGTGCAGTGGCGTGATCTTGGTTCACTGCAACCTCTGCCTCCCAGATTCAAGCAATTCTCCTGCCTCAGCCTCCCAGGTAGCTGGGATTACAGGCATGCACCACCACGCTTGGCTAATTTTTGTATTTTTAGTAGAGACGGGGTTTCACCTTGTTAGCCAGGCAGGTCTCGAGCTTCTGACCTCAGGTGATCCACCGGCCTCGGCCTTACAGGCACGAGCCACCGAACCCGGTCTCCCCTCCCCTCCCTTCCCTTTCCCCTTCCTTCCTTTCTTCTTTTTATCCTTCCTTCCTTCCTTCCATCCATCCATCCTTCTGAAAATCCATTTTCTTTTTCTCTTTTCTTCGAGGAAACTTCAATTCCTTTATAAATTTTCCAAGATCTCTCGGAAATTCTAAGAGGATTTTCAAGACTTCTTTCTTGTTCTCTGATTTTTTTCTTAAGCATCCTGTTCTTCTTTCATGGTTATAATAAATTCTCATATCTCTCTGAGGTATGATAAAATCTGGCTGCCAGCATTCTGAGAGTGGAATACAACAAGAGGGCTGGGGGTTTTAAAGTTCATTATGCAAACTTTCATTTAATTTCCCTATTTTTAGTATGACAACTTCTATCTCAATTGTGCCTGGGTTCCTGCAGTCATAATTCCCCATATTTTACCCTCTCCAGAGAATAAACATCTTATCTTCTCCTGAAACTAAGGAGAGGCAGTTGTCTAGCTGCATGAAATTGAGGAAAGAATAGCTTTATGTTCACCTCTTCACTTCCAGAGTGCTTTATGATGTCAATTTCTGGGTCTTTTAGGATTGTTTTTCTGAAGCACATTAGGTTGCTTCTTAGCCAGTCCCACTGCCCATTTAAGATTCAGCTTTTTGCAGTCTTACTGCTTGTTCATCTGCTTTCCAGTTTCCAAAATTTTGTGACTTCATTCCTTCTCTCATTGTTATTCCTTGGTGGGCTTATGTTTTAAGGACTGTCTTCCATCATTAGTGGGGTTGAGGGAGATAAAAGAGATACATCAAAGTGTTTAATTTGTTGCCTTAAACTAGATCAATTTTATGTGAGAATTTACCCCCTTAAGAAAACTTAACTTTATATATTTTAGTCAGATGTCACTTGGTTTATAAAATACGCTTCCTTGGGAGGCATAGGTATGAAAATTTCATTAAATCCTCAAGGGGTAGTAGTGAGTTTGGTTTCATATACTTCTGACAGGTGCCTGGAGTTATGTGTCCTAAGTTTTACATATATTAAATATATAATAGTGGAAATCTATAGGAGTTGTTCTAAAGTACATCATGTGTTATTATATTATCATGTAAGATAGTTTGTATTAGTACAGTAGTAGGTTTAGCTGACATTGACAAAAATCTTCAAATAGCAGTGGCTTAAATAATATACAGATGTATTTCTTTCTTATATAAATGAAATCCAGAGGGGATCAGACCAGGGTTTGTAAAGAGACCCAAGATCAACAGGAACTAAGCTTCTTCTATATTGTTGCTCTGCCATCCTTAAGCTGTGAGTTCCTCCTCATGGTCCAAAATGGCTACTTGAACTCCAGTCATTATATTCTAATTTCAGCCAGCAGGTAGAAGGAAGGGAGAAAGGTCACATCCCTTCTTTTTAAGAACACTTTTTTTTTTTTTTAGAAATTGCATGCATTACTTCTGCTTATATCCCACTGGCCAGAAATCCATCATATGGCTATATCTAATTGTAAAGTAGTCTGGAAATGTGGTCTTTATTGTAGTTAGCCCAGCAAAAAAAACTGGGTGTCCTTTTACAAGGAAGAAGGAGGGAATGAATACTGGGAGGTAAACAGTAACTTCTACCACAGTATCTAAGATTTGGTATGTAGGAATAGGATCCCATAAGGACATATGGTTCCTGGAAGTAGAATGCACTGCAGAACAAAAAGAAGAGGCAAAGAGGAAGAAAGTAGAGTTTTATGAGTAGAGTAGAGGATATGAATTATCCAGCCAATTATGTTAAGTAAAAAGGGCCTCACAATAAGGGAGGAAAGGAAACTGTGTTGAGATAAAGAAAGCCCTGAATTGGCCGGGCGCTGTGGCTCACACCTGTAATCCCAGCACTTTGGGAGGCTGAGGTGGGCGGATCACCTGAGATCAGGAGTTCGAGACCAGCCTGGCCAACATGGAAAAAACTCATCTCTACTAAAAATACAAAACTTAGCTGGGCATGGTGGCAGGCACCTGTAATCCCAGCTACTTGGGAGGCTGAGGCAGAAGAATTGCTTGAACCTGGGAGGTGGAGGTTGCAGTGAGCTGAGATCACGCCACTGCACTCCAGCCTGGGTGACAAGAGTGAAAGTCTGCCTAAAGAGAGAGAGAGAAAAAAAAAAAGCTGTAATGAAGGGTCTGAAGACAGGTGCTACTCTTGGTTCTTATAATTATAGTTCTGTGCTATTACGCAGCTCTCTTAACTCCTTTCACCTTAAAAAAAAATCACTGTGTTGAGGACCATCTAGTAGTGAATGCAAAGACAGCAATGCCCTGGGAGGTGGGGTTAGTTTCATGTCCATAGGTTTGCTCTGCAGAATCAAGATCTGTGGGATCCAGTTAAATTTAAGAACATGGGCTAAATTCTCAGTATTTTAAACACAACTTCTTGTTTTTTACTTAACATAATTAGCTGAATAATCTTGGAAAGTTTTCTTAACTACTCTTGGTCTTACTTTGCTTATCCATGAAATAGGATATTAGACTCCCAATTCCCAAACTGCGACCAAGGTGCCTTGGGGTGCTACAGTTCACTCACAAGGGTGTTGCAGGACATTTTAAAATTTCAAGGGAAATAGAATGATACTTGAAGTTTTTCAGACACCAGGCAAAACAACAGCTTGCAATAGTTCACAACATTAGCTCACACTACATGTCTTTCGATGCCATCTCTTTGTAAAGCTGGATTTTTGGCCATTGCTGTGATAAAAAACAAGTACTTCTTAGAAATCAGTGTGGAACGAGAAAGAAGGGAGTGCAATTTAATTCCAAGGTTTGAAATGTGAGTGCTGAACAGGGGTACGTATCTCATTAGGAAGTAATCGTGGCTGTTTAGAAGTTAAGTAAAAACATGATTTGCTTTTAATTTGTTTGTGTGGGTATGTGTGTGTGTGTGTGTGTGTGTGTGTGTGTGTGTGTGTGTGTAAGACCACCCCCTAAGTTATTAGAACCCAAACACTTAGTAAGTGTTTGGACCTAACTACTTAATTAATGAGACTGTTATTTCTTTTGGCCTAGGGACACTATGAAAAAATTACTAAGACATTTATAGTGGTATGACCTGGGAAAGTTTGGGCACCTCTGGTCTAGATAATCTTTAAGATTTTTCCCAAATTGCCTTATTTTACAGCACCTTCCAGCCCCAGAACTATCCCTAGAAAATGATTAACAGGCTAATGCCTGTTAGGATGTTACACGAAAGAGAAAGATAGAATGTGACTCAGAGAAGTAGCCTGGGCTGCAGTGCACACCTAAGCGTAAGGACAGTCTAGTTCTGACAACTTTTTCATGGAAGTGCGTGGAAAGTCTCTTTCTAGACCACTGTTTGATCACAATTTGGATCATCTTAGGGGAGTATGTGCCCCAAAGAATTTTCTTCCTATTTTTAAATTTGGAGTTAGGTTACTAACTATTAAGAATATCTCTCTCTTGCTGAGATAGCTTACCTACTGGGTCACGAGATAGATTCTCAGTCAAGGGGTTGTTCCTGGCAAGTTAAACTGGAACTTGGAATACATTTTCACGTAGAACAATGTTACGAATATTTTATATAGTTCAATCAGTCCAATTTATAGCATTTATCAAATGTTCAGGAATATGTTTATGACATTTAGATTTTTGGCTTTCTGTGGATGAAACATCCAAGTGACTTACCAAAATCTTTTCCTGGAAATGCTTGTTAAACAAACTGATTGCACCATTAGAAGCTTTCTTACAGTACCTTTTCCAAACTATTAACTTTATGAAAGAGGCCAAATTCCCTAGAGCAAACAACCAACCAGAACTCTGGAAAAACCAAACAAACTTTAATGTTCAGATATGCTGACTGATTAGAAAAAGAAAATTGTGTTTATATCAAGAAAGCTTTGAATGGTTTAATGAAAATATTAATAATAATGAGTTGCTAAGTTGCTGCAGGTTTAAGAAGCATTCCTTTGAATTGGTTTCTTAATCATGTAGGAACTCATTCTGAATGCAGAAACCATTCTCTTGTATATAGCAGTTTAGTCAGTGAGGAAACAAGAAAATTAGGTGTCCTTTCTCCAAATTAAACAAATAATGCCAAGCAGATTTGGATGTGCAACCCTAAGCAGACACAGATGTAGGGCAAATATTTTCACCATGACCATTGTGCTGTTTCTGATTATGGGTTGGAATTTTAGGTGTCATAAATGAAGCATCTTTTTTCAACTGAATCAATGTGGCTAAGAATAAACATAAATAGGGTTCATATGATGAATCCTAGGTTTCTCATTTAAAATTATTTAAATTTTTTCCTGAGATGTCTATTTTCCCATATTATTATTATTATTATTATTATTATTATTATTATTATTATTATTATTATTATTTGAGATGGAGTCTCACTCTGTTGCCAGGCTGGAGTGTAGTGGCGTGATCTCGGCTCACTGCAACCTCCATCTCCTGGGTTCAAGTGATTCTCATGCCTCAGCCTCCCGAGTAGCTGGGACTACAGGTGCGCGCCACCACCCCCAGCCAATTTTTGTATTTTTAGTAGAGATGGGGTTTCTCCATGTTGGCCAGGATGGTCTCGATCTCTCGACCTCGTGATCTGCCTGCCTCAGCCTCCCAAAGTGCGGGGATTACAGGCATGAGCCACCGTGTCCTTCCTATTTTTCTCATACTTACAGTAAACCTGGTACTTTCTTATGCTAAAGAGAAAGATATGGAAGTTTAACTGACATAGCTATAAATATCTTATTACATGTGTAATATATTTATATACCCTATACTGAATCAACATTTTTTTAGGAGAAACATTGTGTTGCAGTTAAAATAAAAAGCACTACATTTGGAGGATCAGCTCTTTGTAGTCTATTCTGCTACATACTAGCTATTATCTTTGTCAAGTAATTTACCTTTTCTGTTTGTTTCCTTATCTATAAAGCACTAAAATTGATTTTGAGGCTGGTCACAATGGCGCACGCCTGTAATTCCAGCATTTTGGGAGGCTGAGGCAGGCAGATCACTTGAGGTCACGAGTTTGAGACCAGCCTGGACAACGTGGTGAAACCCCATCACTACTAAAAATACAAAAATTAGCCAGGCCTGGTGGCAGGCGCCTGTAATCCAACCTACTCGGAAGGCTTAGGCAGCAGAATTGCTTGAACAAGGGAGATGGAGGTTGCAGTGAGCTGAGATGGCACCACTGCACTCCCCCCTGGGCAACAGAGCCACAGAGCCAGACTCCATCTCAAAAAAAAAAAAAAGAAAAAAAAAGATTTTGATTGTATATAGTACATATCCCATATACTAGTTCTTTTTTTTTTTTTTTTTTTTTTGAGATGGAGTCTCACTCTGTTGCCCAGGCTGGAGTGCAGTGGCGTGATCTCATCTCACTGCAAGCTCTGCCTCCCTGGTTCATGCCATTCTCCTGCCTCAGCCTCCCGAGTAGCTGGTACTACAGGCGCCCACCACCATGCCCGACTAATTTTTGGTATTTTTGGTAGAGACGGGGTTTCATCTTGTTAGCCAGGATGGTCTCGATCTCCTGACCTTGTGATCCACCCGCCTCGGCCTCCCAAAGTGCTGGGATTACAGGCGTGAGCCACTGCGCCCCACCTATACTAGTTCTTAAAATTTCACATTTAGTATTCAGGGGTTCAGTATGAAGCCAGATATTTATATATTTTACTTGCTGGGTGTTTGCCTCCTTAACTCTTTTCTTCCAAGTTTATTTTCTAGAAATTTCTTGCTCAGGTTTGGAATGGGATCTATGGTACTACCAGTTATTTAAAGGCTGTGAAGTGACATCAAAGGGTTGAGGAGGTAAAATGTATGACTAGGGGTTGCAATCCTGAATACATTCCACACATTGTCTTGCCACATTCACAGGGAGGCCTTTAATTAAAAGACTTTTAAAGAATTAATTAAAGAATTGCAGAAAATATTGCTTGGTCAGCAATATGCATGGGTAAATGTTCCTGATGTTGCTGCCTCTACCTCTCAACCATTTTCCCCTTATGTTTCTAACTGCCTGTTACTACTGACCTTGTAATAACCTCATATTCTTGATGGTTTGGCAACATTTAAGAATGAATGTTTCTGGAGGACATCAATGGATTCCAAAAGTCAAAAAATTCCCAGACACATTACAAGCTGGAACTAGTTATAGAGAGTTATTGGGTCCTTGAAAGACAGTATTACGGAATAAGAGGTAAATCCACCCTAATCCTGGGGTGCTATATAATGCAGACAAATACAGGCCTCAGCTTCCAACAAAGCAATAAACATATATAAGGAAATAATTATAAATATCACTCAAACATGGCATACACTAAAATAAAACACAGTGATGCCTGCTGAACCTAAAAGTGATGTTTTAAAAACCAGCTCATTTACTATAAATACTATGAATTGGATTCTGCTAGTATGAGTAAAAACTTGCATTACACATCCCAGGGACCCCGAACATGAAAGCTTTAGCTGTCTTGGGATTAATCAAGATCATACCAGCAAATGTGCAGTCTTTTTACTGTGTGTGTTTTTTTTTAGTGATTTGCCTTCTTGGCTTACTCACTAAGGTTTGCCTGTTTTTCCTCATTCTCTACTGTGTCTTTACACAGTGCTGTCTCTGACAGCAAGCTGGATAAATCATCAATTGCATGCTGATGAGCTGGTTTGCCTTCTTTTGCCAGATTAAATCAGGACAGCCTTCAGTTTGAAAAAGGAGAAGATAGTCTGTGCGTTAACCTCACACCTTCCCTTCCTTTCCTTTATCTGAGAGCTTTTCCATTCCAAAACTCTCCTCTGCTGTGTCCCTAATTTAGGACATGTCCTTTTCTTCATCTTTTCTGCCAGGAGCATAACTGTTTCATTGTTCTACCAACTTGTTTTCTTGATTGTTTTTATTGATCTTATTTTGTACAAAACTTTATGAAAAGTGAAGTAGAAAGTCTACTCATTCACATTCTGAGACAAAAACTCATGTTTACAAATTCAATTTTTATGTAAGATGGTAACAACAGGGAAAAAAAGATCTATAAACTAGCATTCCCAAAGTTGTTTTGAGAAACACATTCCAGAACCTTTAATATGCTAATGTACATTGTAAATCTGCATGAAAAGGATATTGTGTACTGCATTTCCCAAACTTTAGATGATCAATCCTTGTTTCCAAAGGATTTTCAATACAGTAGTGTTTCCAGGCACAATACTCTATTAGAAATATCATATTCCACTTTCTTACAACTTATGTTATAGTTTTATATGAAATTTGGTAATTAGTCATTATTTTAAGGAACCCCAGATCTCACATCACATCTTTTTTTTTTTTTTTGAGACGGAGTCTCCCTCTGTCGCTCAGGCTGGAGTACAGTGGCACGATCTCAGCTCACTGCAAGCTCCGCCTCCCGGGTTCACGCCATTCTCCTGCCTCAGCCTCTGAGTAGCTGGGACTACAGGCACACACCACCACACCCGGCTAACTTTTTGTATTTTTAGTAGAGACGGGGTTTCACCGTGTTAGCCAGGATGGTCTCGATCTCCTGACCTCGTGATCCACCCACCTCGGCCTCCCAAAGTGCTGGGATTACAGGCATGAGCCACCGTGCCCAGCACATCTTTTTAATAGTGATCTTTGTGGGGGAAGTTGGCCTGAGAGTTCATGAGGATTCATTGCAATTTGAATACATTAAAAAAATTTAACCTCCTAGAAACCTGTAAATATCTATTTAGATAGGACAACTTGCTTCCACTTTTATCTTCATTTCTACCTTAAAAAGTTTAGAGAGAGGTATGAATAGACTTCAATATTTTTTATATTCTTATTTATTTAATATTTTATGTACAATGGAAAGAAGGAGGCCATGGATATAAATGCTGAATTTTACCTGCCAATATGAGTCTTGTGATTTGTCAATATTTCAGAACACTGCTGTTGGGGTTGAACATGTCACATTAGTATACAATGAAGCTTCCTTTCTCTCCCAAAATACGTTCTGTATCATGACTACATCCCAGTCAAGGCCTCAGTCATCAACTTTAAACCTACAAGGTCACCTGGTCATCTTGTGATTACAACAGCAGCTTTACTGCTTCTAATTGTCTTACAGCTGTGGCAGGTCAATGGAAAAATGTTCTTTAAACACCATAAGCATCTGATTGTGCAATACCTAAATGAGTGTCATTGATTATTCACACTGCTGGCTGGTCAAAGCTGGGGAAGTAATTAGGGCTTTCTGTGTGGATTATCCACTGAGAAAAGGTCAAATAACTACAAACAGTGCCAACAGAGAGGAGCCACCAAGGACTGCAGCATCCATGATCAGTTAAGAAATGCTAAAGCAAGGCTTAATAATGATGTGCTTATGCCAGGTTCTACAGAATGTGATCATTCTGTCATAGAAATCCAATGAACCATGAGTGATGGCTACTTTTTCCCTGGAAGCACTGCTTCAGGTCCCTGATGCCTATCAAACAGGTTTGTCAGAGAAACGAGACTGAGAAGAATTTAAAAAGCATGGCTTTCCCTCTTGTCTTTTTTCTTTAAGTCAAGAATAAAGGACTTTTGGCTAACAACCATTCTTCTTATCTCCCCTTTAAAAGCATCACAGTAATATTGTTTTCGATATTTTTTGATAAAATATCCCATCAAATGGCTCATGTTGTGGGAACCTGAAACCATTCTTTTGCTGATTTAAATTAGGAGCTTGGAAAAAACCCTCTTTGAACTATAGTTCTATTTATAGTAGTATAATGCTGAAAACATGTTTCAGTTTGCTGAAGGGGCTTTCATATTTTCCAAGTTTAAGATATTTCTGCTAAATCCACTTAGTCATACTTTGAACTAACCTCCATTCTTCATAATGTTTGAAATTCTCAAGTTAAATCTTCATTGTTTTAGTTTAAATTTTGGTTTTTATCAAAATGAAGATATTCTGGGAAAGCCAACCATTTAGCCATTTTTCATCCAAGCATAAATAAAACAATTTGGGCCGGGCACGGTGGCTCAAGCCTGTAATCCCAGCACTTTGGGAGGCCGAGACGGGCGGATCACGAGGTCAGGAGATCGAGACCATCCTGGCTAACACGGTGAAACCCCATCTCTACTAAAAATACAAAAACTAGCTGGGCGAGGTGGCGGGCGCCTGTAGTCTCAGCTACTCGGGAGGCTGAGGCAGGAGAATGGCATAAACCCGGGAAGCGGAGCTTGCAGTGAGCTGAGATCCAGCCACTGCACTCCAGTCCGGGCGACAGAGCAAGACTCCGCCTCAAAAAAAAAATAAAAAAAAAAAATAAAATAAAATAAAATAAAACAATTTGAAAGTCAGTTTTGAGAAGGCATCAGGGAAATGATATTCGGGAAGTAAAATAAGTGGTTAGAGGGACCCAAAACAAACATTTTTGGGTTGCTTCTTAACAATGCATGAATTATACTAGTATAGTGGGGGAAAAAATGCCGAGAAGTAATTGAGAACACCAACTTTGTGAGGGTTCAAATCTTGGTTCTATCACTTACTCTGTGATATTAGGCAAATCAATTACTCAAACTTTCTCAGCCTTAGCAGTGGGTAGACAGAATTTTTAAAAAACAATCTTTTATCAGAAGCCAGTGAAGTAGCAGGTAGGAGATGAACAAACCAAGAAAACAGGGACTCTGAAAACAACTCTGTCCTTGTAGAATCACATCTGTCAGGGCCTTCTAAGAAATAAGATTTGTGCATAACGTGCAGGTTTGTTACATATGTATACTTGTGCCATGTTGGTGTGCTGCACCCATCAACTCGTCAGCACCCATCAATTCATCATTTATATCAGGTATAACTCCCCAATGCAATCCCTCTCCCCTCCCCCCTCCCCATGATAGGCCCCAGTGTGTGATGTTCCCCTTCCCGAGTCCAAGTGAACTCATTGTTCAGTTCCCACCTATGAGTGAGAACATGCGGTGTACCCTAGAACTTAAAGTATAATAAAAAAAAAAAATTAAAAATTAAAAAAAAAAAAAAAAGAAAAGAAATAAGAGTTGTGACCAATGATCCTCATATGGGGACAGCTCCTTGGGCCAAACTGCTGAGTTAGGCTTTGGGTTCTCTGGTCTCCATTGCCTATCCTTACTACACTTGCTTTAAATCTGAGCTTCCAGAATCTATGAGACTTCAGTCCTGTTTGATTATAGCTTAAGCTAGAGAGAAAAATCTTCAAATCTAGGGGTGGGATTTCAGGTAAAATAACAAAAGAGATATTTTGAAGCAGGTACCCCAACTCAATTTCCCAGCTAACTACCACCCTTTTTTCTCTTGTCTCAAACTGGAAGTCTCCTGGGTTGGCAGAAAGAATTGTAATGAGAATAAACTGAGATAACATATGTGAAGTACCAGCACAGTGCCTGGTATGTAGTAAGGCTCAAGAATGGAGATATATATGTGCTAGAAGCCTAGGAGAGACAGAAAAAAAATTGCTGTTAAAATATTGATATATTTGTGTTTCTGAAGTATTATTTTTAAAATTTTGTAAGTTCTGAATGATAGAGTTGTGAGAGTTGTCTGCTATTCTGTATGAATTCCCTCCACTGATCATTTAAATGAGGGATTATCTTGTTTTCCCCTTTTAGACTGAGGATTAATTGTTGAAAGCAAAGATGGAATATATAGTGGTTCTGGAAGTTAGACTATCCAAGGTACATATTTTTCTATATTTTGTAACAAAGAAATTTTCATTGCTTAGCAATAAGAGGAAAAGAAAATAGAAACAATGTGGTTTAAATGGTAAGTAAAAAATTTATAATTCAGGTTTCTATTATCTTTAAGAATATATTAAAGATCAAATAAAATGTTTTAAATATTTTGTTTTAGTTCACAAATAGGATGAAAAAATTTATATTTTATATTTGTATTATTGTAATTTATGAGAAGAATGCTGTCCTAGACAAAGGCATTTTTTTACCTTTGGACAGCCAGGGCAGTTTGTCCCTGGCTTTAATGGGCTGCAGTAATGGGAGCATGGTAAAGTGATTTTCTGTTGCCGCTATACCTGTTACGGTTTCTGGTGGCTGATGGAGCAGGTGAGTGCCTCAGGACAACAGTGATAGAGTGATTGGGAGGAGCAGTGGGAAGGAAGAAAGAAAAGAAGAGGGAAGAAGCAGAAGACCCAGTTTTCATCTCAGCCTCATCTCATATTAGTCTTCTAGCCCCAAAAACATTGTAAAAGGAGGAGGTTTGGTGGTGTTGTTTTGTAACAGCTTTGTTGAGATATAATTCACATACAATAAAATTAATCTTTTAAAAATGTACCGGGTATGGTGGCTCATGCCTGTAATCGCAGCACTTTGGGAGGCTGAGGCAGGCGGATCACGAGGTCAGGAGATCGAGACCATCCTGGCTAACATGGTGAAACCCTGTCTCTACTAAAAAAATACAAAAAATTAGCCAGGTGTGGTGGTGGGTACCTGTAATCCCAGCTACTCAGGAGGCTGAGGCAGGAGAATGGCATGAACCTGGAAGGCAGAGCTTGCAGTGAGCCGAGATTGTGCCACTGCACTCCAGCCTGGGCAACAGAGCAAGACTCCGTCTCAAAAAAAAAAAAAAAGTACAATCGGTGGTTTTTATTATATTCATAAAGTTGTACAAATGTTACTCTTTTCTGGTTTTAGAACATTTTTGTCACCCCAAAAAGAAATCTCGTACTCACTAGCACTCATTCCTCATTTTTCTTCCCCTCAGCCCCTGACACCCATTAATTTACTTCCTGTCTCCATGGATTTGCCTATTCTGGACATTTCATGTGAATGGACTCATGTAAGTTGTGGTCTTTTGTGTCTGGCTTTTTTTACTTGGCATACTGTTTCCAAGGTTCATCCATGTTGTGTTATTTGTAACAGTACTTTATTCCTTTTTATTGCACAATATCATTTTATCTACAGGTACATCACATATTGTTTCTCTACTTATCAGTGAATGGTCATTTACTTTTCTTTTTCACTTTTTGGTCATAATGAATAATGCTGCTGTGTGCATTTGCAGACAAGTTTTGCATGGACATATGTTTTCATTTCTCTCTCTCTTTTTTTTTTTTTGAGATGGAATCTCACTCTGTTGCCCAAGCTGGAGTGCAGTGGCGCAATCTCAGCTCACTGCAACCTCCAACTTCTGGGTTCAAGTGATTCTCTGCCTCAGCCTCCCAAGTAGCTGGGATTACAGGCACCCGCCACCATGCCCAGCTAATTTTTTTGGTATTTTTAGTAGAGACAGGGTTTCACCATCTTGGCCAGGCTGGTCTTGAACTCCTGACCTTGTGATCCACCCACCTCAGCCTCCCAAAGTGCTGGGATTATAGGCATGAGCCACTGCACCTGGCCTTATTTCTGTTGAGTAAATACCTAGGAGTGGATTTGCTGGGTCATGTGGTAACTCTATGTTTAACATGTTGAGGAACTGCCAAGCCATTTTCTAAAGTGGCTTCACTGTTTTACATTCCCTCCAACAACGTATGAGGGTTTCAATATGTTTACTTCCTCATCAACACTTGTTATTGGTCTTTCTAGATTATAGCCATCCTAGAGGGTGTAAAGTAGTGTCTCATTTGGTCTTGATTTGCATTTCCCTGATAGCTAATATATAATAGTTGTCTTTTCATCTATGTATTGGCCATCTGGAGAAATAAAAGAGACAAGGTTTATTTTCAGTGTTCTTCAACTTTTAGGGACTACCCCGTAAAGGTATTATAATCTCTCTAAAGTCTTGTTTTATCAAGGTGTATTTTAGGCAGGTCCAGCTGAGAGCTTTGCATCCTGAGGCCTCATCTGCATGGGTCAGTAGAAAAAAGCAAAGAAGGTGGAAACAGGAGGCCTGAAGTGAAGAGGTGTCTAACAGCTCACATTTGTCATTTGAAGAGGTAAGGCACCTATGAATGGGCTTAGGTTAATGTCAGTATCCAAGGGGTTTAATCTGATGTTTAGGACACAGTAGTAGAAACCTCTAGTGAGGAACGGTTATCTTCAGGGCATCAACCTGATACGGTAGCAGGAGACACAGAAGGAGAAGAGACCATGAACATACAATAAGCTCATCCCTCTTCTGCTCAAGGAACCCAAGTAATTACAAAACTTCAGCATATGTTTTGCATTACAAGTGTGGCTCTGTCAAAAATGATGGAGTGGTATCACTTTATGTCTCTTTGAACTAAATGAGAGAGAGAGATGAGAAGTAAGTAGGGGAGAGACCGTATTTGATTTTATCTTTCTGCTTAACCTGTGTTTTCAATTTATAAATCAATTGGATACAAAATACTTATTACAGAAAATGACTGTTTCCTTTTATATTAGAGGAGTTGATCAACAGAGTGGTTTCTTGTGGTTATTAGAATCTTCGTTCAAATAAAACCAAGTAAGAAAAATGGGTTGGGCCTCATCTGTCAGAGGGCAGAGGTAAGAAATAAGTAGACAAAGCACAGTATCAGAATGCATTTGACTGCAAGAAATAGAAAAGTCATCTGTACAGGCCTAAACAAATGAGCTTCATATTTCTTACATAACAAGAAGTCTGGAGGTAGACAGTTGCCTGAGTCAGTTCAGTAATCTAATGATTTCAGGACCAACTTCTTCGTCATTTTCCTGGCCAGAATATAGCTACTGTGGCTCCAGTCACCATGTCCGTGTTCAGAACAAGAAGGAAGACAGGTGGAGACATTCTACTTGTGGAGTCTTGTCTTTTTATTAGGAAGAGAGCCTTCCCTAGTGGACTTTCCCTTTGTCTCCTTGGCCAGGATTCAGTCATGTGCCCACTCATTGGCCAATCCCTGAGGAAAGAAAAGGAAATTACTATGACTGATTTATACCAATTTCAGCTCATTCCTTGTTGTTGAGGTAGGGGCCTAAAATCCTTTTAGGATCCCTTCCTGAAATCAAGGGATCTCTGCCAAAAACCTGAATACAAATTGGAGTTTTATTACCAGGGAAGAAGAGAGAAACGTTTCCTGTTTAGACTAGGCACAGTGTGGCTTATGTGCCAATGGATCAAAAAGTGGCTGCACACTTTGATTCAGGGTGGGGAGACTCCTGAAACTTAGTACAAGAAGATTCACAGAACTCTGCACATTAAACTAGAAGGTTGTGCCTGGCTAATCTTGCATTCCAGTGTCTCCATTGCAGAGTCTTACGTGGTTCTTTCTCACTGCAAACTAAAGATGAAGGATTCTTTTGGGAGGCTGAGGTGGGCAGATCACTTGAGGCCAGGAGTTCGAGAGCAGCCTGGCCAACATGGTGAAACTCCGTCACTACTAAAAATACAAAAATTAGCAGGGCATGGTGGCAGGTGCCTGTAATCCCAGCTGAGGCAGAAGAATCACTGTAATCCCGTAGTCCCAGCTGAGGCAGAAGAATCACTTGAACCCGGGAGGTAGAGGTTGCAGTGAGCTGAGATCATGCCACTGCACTCCAGCCTGGGTGACAGAGACAAGACTCCGTCTCAAAAAATAAAATAATAATAATAATAAAAAAAGGATTCTTCAGCCAGTGCATAGCCCACTGCCGTGGGTGGTCTCCTACGCTTTTTCTTTTTCTTAAAATTTGTATTATTTTAATTATTTTTATGTACAGAAAACTCAACAGCGTCCATTTAACCCAGTTTGGTGCAAGTTCTTTAGCCTTTGCCTTTTCAAGCTTGGCAATGTGAGCCACAGATTTGGGACCCAGGACATTGCCTCCCCAGTGATGGCACATCTCATCGTATTTGTTGTTGTAGTTGGTCCTGATAGCTTCCACCAGCTTAGCCAAAGCTCCTTTGTCTTCCGAGTTCACCTGTGTGAAGGCGACAGTGGTCCAGGTCTTCCTGTGGACTATATGTCCCAGTCTTGCCTGCCTCTTGATAATGCAGGGGAAGAGACCCCCATTTTATGACACAAGGCAGGCAGGAAGACAACCAGCTTGATGGGATCCACATCATGTGAAGTCACCTCCAGTTGAGCCTTCTTGTTGTCTACCAAGGTGGCGACGGTGTTAACTCCTGCTTGAAGGACAAGTGGTCTCCTAGTGGGGATGTCCTCTTTGCTGGAAGCTTTCTTCTCAGCCCGGACCAACAGCCTCTGCTTCTTCGCTTGCTTTGTCTTTCTCTTTTATGGTCTGTAGTTGTGGGCCAGCTTAAGCGACTGAGTAGCTGTTTGGTGGTGCAGGGCCTGGGTGAACTGGTTAATTGCAGGAGGCACTCTCAGCCACTTATAGAGGATGACTCTCTGCTGCTGATATGGTGGGACCATTTCATGAAGCAAGTGAGGTCTCTTTTGGGCTGGATGTCCTGTCCAATGCCAAAATTCTTAGGCCTTTTCTCAAACAGGGGATTCACCACTTTCTTAACCTCCTGCTGCTTCACGGCAGCAGGGGCCGGAGCCACCTTCCTCCCCTTGGCCTTCTTTCTTTTCGGTATCTTGGGCCCTCCTGCCCTTTTTCATTTTCTCTCAGCTGCCAGAACCTCTTAAGGACCTAAGAGAAAAATAGCTAACATCTTTTGGGCTCTTACTGTGTACTGGGCACTATGCTGAGCACTTGGATACTATTAGTTTCATCCTTATTTTATATTGGCGAAACTGTAAGTTAACTTTCTTAGCCTGGGGCCACAATCACTCAGGAACTGTGGACTGCTCTGTTTCCCTGGTTAGGAGCTACCCGTCTACTATTTGGTTTTTCCATTTCCAATAAGCTTAGTTTCTGCATCCCTACCACTTTGTAGTGTTTCTCAGAGTATTCTGGAAAGGCTACCATGTAAGTATAAGCTGACCAGTCATACTATTAAGTGGCAAGGCCAATTCTTGACTTTCAGAGTCTGTGCTCTGAAAAACTGTGTTTAGCTATCTAATGTCTCCAAAGAGAAGGATAGTAAAATGGAGATTGAGAGGGCTAATCTAAATATCCAGCATATGGTGTTAAAACTTACAGACTGCAATAGATAGCAAATGTATATTTAACAAGGGCTTTCTGAAGATATAATACCCGAAATTTAATGCTAATCGGAGAGTTTTCATATTTTGAGGAATTTTTGTGGGGCAGCTCTCTGGAGGACAAGCACACAGCTTGTCCAATAAAAGCCTTTCTGGAGACTTCCTTCAATATAAGCCACATTAGCTCTCAAAGAAATGATAATATAGGTGATTATTCATTTTTCAAACATCTCCTTGAACTTATCAGAACTGTGCCTTTACAGAGCAATAGGAATGGGAATCTCATGTTAGATGGAAACCCTGTTTCTTACAGGTGATGTAAAATGAAACACACCTATTTGAACATCATTTTTTTAAAAACGTTATTTTGTTTCCTGGATGTTTTTGTTGAAGCTGAAAAGCATTTTCTGAGCAGTGAGTGACCTTGACAAAAACTGGCTTTGTTCTACAGATATTTTAAAGTTATAACGGTCAGATGGACACACCTGGTTAATACTGTTTTCACACCCAATTCTCTGCTGTTTATTTTAACATGCGTAACTTGCTTGCATTAGCTTGTGCTGACTCTGACAGTGGAGTATTCTGCAGTGATTTTTTTATGGCAGCCTTCATACAAAAGTACTTTATGGTATGGTTTGAGCCAAGTTAGTACACTAAAAACTAAAAGGACTGTTATTTTTTCAAGATTGAACTGGAAGAAGACTCCGGGACACTGCCCTTCCAATGCCAAGCAGTAAACCCATCTACACTCTGTCATCATTATATGTAAACATCATTTAATGAGTGCTTTCATGGAAAATCATGTAAAGAATACAGAAGAATTCTTTTTTCCTTTTATGTTTTCACAGAATGTAAGTGCATAGGAGGTTTTGCCAGCTCAAATATGGTCTTGTTTTTGCCGGTTTATCGATTTAGGAATGAAAGAATAACCTGGTTTGAGGTGTGGATTTCTAAGCATTTGATCTTTTGTTGAAATACCATTCTTATTTCATGATGTTCAAGTACTTTGACAGCTTCTCGTTAATGAGGGTACTGGAATGAGGTGGGGTGGGGGTCAGGACTAAGCAGCATATCAAAGCGTATATTTGCCCTTTCTATACAATCTCAAAGTAGACCCTTGTTTTCAGATTAATTTTCTTTATAGAGGAGGAAGTACATTTGAATTTCCCACAATATAGTTAAAGAACTTCTGTTTCATATGCAAAGTATAGCATAGAACTTAAAATAAAAATTTCCATTTGTATGCTTATGCATCGAAGTATGCAAAGACTGGTTCAATAGCTAACAGAACTAACAATAAATGCCTTTTTCAAAGGGTTACCCATTGGAGCTAGGCTATTAAAAGAATTGTGTTTTACTGCCAAGTATCTGAGCTTGCCTAAACATGCTATACTAGCTGTGAATAATGTTAGTAATAATGATGTTTAGCAGAAAATCGTAATATATATAAGGAGCTTTAAGGAACCTTTTCCTTGAAATGCTCTCTGATATAATACATTGGCCTACAGCATAGCCAATATTATCAGAAAGGTAACAAAAGAAGAGAGGCAATGTATGTTCTTTCACAGGAAGCTAGCCAAAGAGTAAAATAGGCTCATGTTTTAATGTTGGTGGTTGCCGTTTAGGATGTTTACTTCTGGAGAGAATCTTCAGATTGTCTCTGGTACAAGAACAGAGATCCATAAACTGGTAGCATTTAAATCACAGGTTAAAACACCTTCATTCTCTGAAAATGTTCTAAAATTGGATTGCGGTAATAGTTGTACAATTCCTGTACCATTATGTACAGAAAGAACATTTAAATCAGCCATTCAAAAAAAAGGAAATGAAAAATTGCAATCTTGAAAATTCTCTCAGTATCATGAGACATACTATGAACCCATATCTGCCTCTTTTTCATGTCCAACAATTTCTTTGTGGGAATCTAAATGAGAGAAAAGAGCATGTTGGTACCAGACACCTTGAAAGATAATTATTGGGTTATTTTGGATACTCTTACTTAGCTCTGTTTATAACATTTGAGGCATTATCCAACAAAAATAGATACCCCCCACTTAGCAAAATACAGATTGGATATATTGGAAATATTTTCCCTTATTTAGTGCTAGGAGATGTGTGGATGGCATATTCCTCCTCTCTTCTTAAAGCCATTTCCCTCTGCTTTGTTCAGTCCAACCTCTGCCGAAGTCCCATTCCCCTAACCTGTACTGGTGTCCATGCTTTCCCTCTCTTTTTGGCCCTCTCTCTTCAGGCCAGTTTTCTCTCTAACCCTCAAAATGCCAAATATTCTTTGCTGCCTTCTCCTAGCTTGAACTCTTTGCTGGGGAGTTCTCCTTCCCATGGTAAAAATAAGGATATCTCACTCTTCAGGGCCACAATATTTCTATTTTATGAGAGGCTAACTGTAAGTTTGGTGTGATACAGTTTTTGGACCTGCTCCCAGCTTTGATCTTTACCATGAATAACTTCTTTTGAACATGTGTGACAACTTGATTCTCAAAACAACAGCCCTGAGAAGTGGTTGTGATTGTTATTCTCATCTTAGCCCTGGGGAAACTGAGATCTAGATATATCATATAACTTTCCCAAGGCCGCACAAACTAAGACATAGTCAAGATCCAAGCCAAAAGGTTTGATACAGAACCCATTCTCCAAACTATTACTCTATGCTATCTCTTTGTAATAACATTTATGGACTCCCTACTATGGGCTGTCATTGTACTAAGTAACTTAATACAATCTCTCATTTAATTGTTAAAACTGCCCTATAATATTGTCAATATTTTTGGTCAGTATTTTTTTTTTCTGTAAAATGAGGCTAAAATACTAGTAACCCCATGTAGCCTCAGTACTTCATCATGTCTGTATTATAACACGTTATATTTAATAACATTGTATTCCTCAACTAGAAAGTAAGCTCACTGAGAATCTGTCTTACTCACCTTTGCATTCCAAGTACAAAGTATGCTGTCTGGCACCTAGTAGGCATTCATAAAATATTTGAGGAATGAATACATGCTTCCTTCATATGGTAAATGAGACAGTGTATGATAGTGCCATCCAAACTTCATTGTTATGTAAATGTGATATATGATTAATAATAATCACCCATCTAACTATGCTTAATAGGAAGTAAGATCTCTCCTTTACTGGGTGAGATGTGCATTTTTACAGTGGTTTCTTGAATCGCTGCCCTTGCCTGTGCTTCCCGACCAAAGGTAGACTGTTTTCTGAATATTTCCAGGGAAAAAGAAAACCACCATCTTTTGAAGTTCTATACCCTATTTAAAAATCTAACCCTAATCTAAAAATTAGATTATCTCTAATTTTATTTTTAAAAATTTTAAGCCTCCCAATTACAAATGCCAGTAATGTGTTGTCTTTATCTACAGAATAAGCATGATGAATAAGGCACAAATGTATTATAGAGAGCTGGAAGAGCCTCAGACACCAGGCAAGTAAATCAAAACAAAGTATTGTTAATGATTACCCTGGATACTTTAAGAAGAATGTAGAAGATCAATAGATCTACAGAACATTAATCCTTCTAGAAAATGTGAGCATCCTAGATTTTATTTGTTTAAGATTGAGACAATTGAGTTATATTTTTGTGAGTCTAATGGAGGAGAATCACGTCATATCTCAGGAAAGCAATCCTCTCAGCTGTGCTGGCCAAGTTTCCTCTAATTCTTTCAACCAATGAAGTAGTTGATATATTCTTGTAAACTTTCTGGGGGCAATTTGTCCATTATTGGACCTGAACTTGAACAGTTGGAAAAAGAAAGAAAAAATAAACTCCTCTTATATCAAAATAATATAACTGAGTCTTGTTTTAACAAAATCCTAGAACACATCCTAGAGTCACCTAGCCAGTAACAGGTTCTCAATAAATGCTCTTCTGGTAAATTGATGAAAATCTAAATATGTGAAAAAGATCAATAAAAATGTGATCATTTATACTCCCAAAAGACTTATCTGCTCATTTGGCTTAGAATGCTGACTTTAAATGTGAATCTTTTCACTAGTACTAAGGAATAAGAATGTGAGCTTTCTCTTTGGAAGTTACTTAGTCCTTTTCCCCATCTACAAGGTTATACCTATCACCTCAGCAGCTTATGACTTTACCTATCGTGTACATGAAGAGAGGGCTTCTAGTTCCTGAATTTTCGTAAGTACCAATACT
This sequence comes from Piliocolobus tephrosceles, assembly GCF_002776525.5. Classification (NCBI taxonomy): domain Eukaryota; kingdom Metazoa; phylum Chordata; class Mammalia; order Primates; family Cercopithecidae; genus Piliocolobus; species Piliocolobus tephrosceles. The sequence goes on from NC_045441.1 coordinate 54,059,219, forward strand.
TAATATAAAAAAATAAAAATCTGCTGGACCACCATGACATATAGATTTAAAATGTGCTTTAAAGTATTATGACTTAGCATACGTAGCTTTCCCTCCAACATCTGTATCTTGATTTGTAGTCTAATAAACCTTCCTGCTGCAGATGGCATGTGCATAGTTGTTCTGAGGTGTAATACATCAACATAGCATTTCTAAACAGAGAGCAATAATGTATTCAATTAGGGGAGGAAATAAAACATCGAGCCTTTTCTTATAATAAATCTTTTACTAAGCTTCCCACATCACATGTTTGCTGAGGAAATAATACATGTCATTCAGATTAAGGGTTATTGTAGACTGCTGAGGGAAACATCTAATTCTGGAGGTTTCAGCAGTCCTGCGAAACCCTGAAACATGGAAAGTGTACAAATTAGAAAAGGATGTAATATGTGGCTAATGATACCTCTTGGGATACCTTTGGAAACCATATTTACTGTTATGATCACTAGATTCATTTAAGCTACAGGAGTTGAAAAGCAATACCCTAGTAAGTGAAAAACACCTCTGAGTTCATTAGATGTGGTTGTAATTTAAGCTCTAAAGGCTTTTTTCCTTGCTGTCATTCTTTATATTTCTGGAAATGTGGTACTTGAACTCCTAATAAAAGTAGTCTACATCATGATCATATAATCTACAGTTCCTGGAAAGCACATTTACACCTCCACATCTGTAGCTAAAGTTGAGACTGAACAGAAACTTAATTCACCCCAGATGTCACCCACTAGAAAGTTCTGGAGTAGGGCTGACGTTCTTAGAATTTTCTATCCACTGATTATGTCTCAAGCAATGGTTTAAATATTCAACCTAGAGTCTCCAAGCTCAAATGTTGTAAACTGTTTACTGTTTCCATATACTATGCCAAGTGCAAAATTAAATGAATCCCACAAAGTTAATCCCCAATCCCGTTCCTTCATTTGTGGAAGGAAATAATGGCTATTTTGACATTATTTAGACAGATAATTCAAAGTCCTTTTGTCATAAGCATCTGAAGAAGAAATTTTGTTCTTCTGGCTTGGTAAGATATCAGTCCATACTGCTTTTAAAAAGATTATATGACAATTTCTTTGGGAAAAAAAAAGTATATGTATATGATTTGGGCTGCTGATCACCAGAATAGCACGTGATGGATCAACATAATTAGACAGTCAATTTCTGTCTAATGATATTCTTAATCAGAAATTAGATTCTTCCTTCTTTAGCTTTGAATTCTTCTATTCCTAGTTGGTATGCAATCAGTGTTCCCATCCCCAGGTGATATGCCTGATTGGAGGGGCTTTAACGGACAAAATAAGATCAGCACATAAACCATAGGCTTCTCCACAGTGAGCAGAAATCAAGTAGGGTACACCTTAATTCCCACTGTAACCTATTTATAGTTTTTAGTTTTGCCTCTTAAATTCATGTATTTCTTGATGTCTTGCTTAGAGTCACCTTTTTGACACATGAGTCCTGCCAGATGTGTGGGTTAGTGAGTCTATACAATTTCTCAGGCCTTGCTGATGCTGCAGCTTCTTAGTTGTAGTTCCAGGAAGGCTGCTGCAAGCACATTGCACCTTATGAATACTGGAGCTTTCTCTAGAGGGAAACCATTTGTTGCTATGTCAGGTCAGATGCAGAAGCCAGATTATCTAGGCTCAGTTGGTATAACTACTGATAAGAATTACTATTTATTAAGAATATCCTCAGGATTTATTAAGGGAACAGTATAAAAATGGCCATGTGAAAATAGTTTTCCATTTTTGCAAAATTCCTTTTAAAGACATTGTTCATTGTGTATTTAATAATAAATCTGAGGCTAGGCGCAGTGGCTCATGCCTGTAATCCCAGCACTTTGAGAGGCCGAGGCAGGTGGATCACGAGGTCAGGAGTTCAAGACTAGCCTGGCCAAGATGGTGAAACCTCATCTCTACTAAAAATATAAAAATTAGCTGGGTGTGGTGGCAGGAGCCTGTAATCCCAGCTACTCGGGAGGCTGAGGCAGGAGAATGGCGTGAACCCAGGAGGCGGAGCTTGCAGTGAGCAGAGATCATGCCACTGCACTCCAGCCTGGGTGACAGAGCAAGACTCCATCTCAAAAAAAATAAAAAGAATAAAATAAAATAAACCCAAGATTCATCCACCTGACAAATTCCTCTCAAAATACGTCTCCTAAAAACCTGATGTGTGTTTCTCTGTTAAACATTGAGATCTGCGAAACCCATTGAATTCTCCCTTCCGGATTGACTAAAAGTTAGGGCTAAACTTCATGCTTAATGGTACTAATAATTTTATTCTAGTTTCCTGATATACATTTTCTTTCTCCTTCCTCTGTGGTGGTCTGTGGAATGGTATTGGTGGTCTCTGAATGCCTGAGTTTGTATACAAGAGTGTGTATTATGTGTTTTGGTTTTGTGTATATACTTACTTGCATTTTCTGGGGAAAGAGCATAAAGTTTTCATCAGATTCTCAAAGGGATGCATTACCTCCCCAAATTTAAGGACTTTAATATTATCTGATGTTTTATATCTCTGATCTCACCTTTAACTGTTCTGTCTTTATAACAATTATGTTTGCATTATAAACAACCTAAATCCTTTTCCTTTTATTTTTTTGAGACGGAGTCTTGCTCTGTCGCCCAGGCTGGAGTGCAGTGGCGCGATCTCGGCTCATTGCAAGCTCCGTCTCCCAGGTTCACATCTTTCTCCTGCCTCAGCCTCCCTAGTAGCTGTGACTATAGGGGCCCGCCACCACGCCTGGCTAATTTTTTGTATTTTTAGTAGAGATGGGGTTTTGCCGTGTTAGCCAGGATGGTCTCGATCTCCTGACCTTGTGATCCACCTGTCTTGGCCTCCCAAAGTGCTGGGATTACAGGCATGAGCCACCACGCCCCGCCCCTAAATCCTTTCTCATGGAGAGAGAGGGAAGGAAAAGCTAGATGGCAGTAAAAATTATACACATACAAACACAACAGCATATTTTATTGTCAAGTACTCAGTATGTTAGTAGGTATGATTTTGGGGGGCTTTCTTCCCACTAGAAATAATGGACTACATCTGTATGGCATACATCTATATGAAAATATATTCTGATGTCTTTTAATTTTTTTTCCTGTCTTAAGAAAAAAATCTAGACAGGTCTATCTAAAAGGTCTCTTATATGAAGCATCTCCTAAACACTATAGGGAGATTATATACATAGAAAATTCCTTTACCATGTGACATTGATATATACATATTGACTTGGGAAGGAAAAACTCCACGTGTTGTACTTTTTTTATCTTTTTTTTTTTTTTTGAGACCGAGTCTCACTCTGTTGCCCAGGCTGGACTGCAGTAGCGCCATCTCCGCTTCCTGCAACCTCTGCCTCCCGAATTCAAGCGATTCTCCCACTTCAGTCTCTCAAGTAGCTGGGATTACAGGCGCCCACCACCACCCCTGGCAAATTTTTGTATTTTTAGTAGAGTCGGGGTTTCAGCATGTTGACTAGGTTGATCTCGAACTCTTGACTTCAGGCGATCTGCCTGCCTCAGCCTCCCAAAGTGCTGGCATTACAGGCGTGAGCCACCGTGCCCGGCCTGTGTTGTGCATATTAATGTGAGATTTTAAAGACAACCCCACAGGACTTGCCTTGCTAATTTGGAAACTAGATAAGTCCAATAAAGTGAAAACTTGTTCAGAGAAAAAGGCTTGATGAGAAAAGATCTCAGGAGATCAAATAGTAACACCATACCATTGGAGGAGCAGATATATTGCCCCCTAGAATAAAATATCTTCTATCTTGATTTTTCAAAATAATTTTTTATGAACATATTGTGAATTACACAGGACACCAACCCTGCTGCTTTGGGAGCAAAAAGACAGAGCTGACAGATGTAGTTATTTGCCAGGAACAACCATGTGAATTTATAAATATTTTACAAGTGCAGCTTTCAGAAGAGTGACTTTTACTGCCATATTAATGCAACTTGCAAATTTATAGTCTGGGCATTTGTGGGTTATGAATGTCCAGTATTCGAAGTTAGTGCCAGGAACATGGTTTATGTTTTGAAATTCTTTTTTTCTCTGATCACAGACTTCTTGGCTGTTAAGATCTGCATAATAATTCAGCTGCAATTGAGGTGCAAAGCTACATAATACATCAGTTTCCACTCCCAATGGCTAGACTCATAAATACACTCATTACAACACACTTCATGTGACAGAATGACATACAAAGCATAAAAATATCTCTATAGAGTAGAGAATTAGTGGTAGTAGAAGCAACAGTAGCATGATTCCATGCCTCTGGCCAGACCCATAATATGTGACCTAATATTATAATTATATGTCATTAAAGAAAATTAGAATCATATGTTTTTAGAAATAATATCTTAGTATATATTAGATGAACACACTCATGAATATTGTCATATGTATTGAAGGCTACACTACTGAAAATACTTTAATCTTTCAGCAGGGAGATTATGGAGGAAGAAGCACCACTGCAACTCTTTCCTTGTAAGTTTCTAAGTTGCTTTTCCACCGATTGTGCCCAAAGTAAAAGAGTCTTTCTAGCATTCCAGGCTCTGGAAAAAGAGGAGCAGATTTATCTGGGCTTGAGCAAAAAACAGCCTGGGGTGAAATCTTAAAAGTGATCAGACTTTGGTCACGTGTCAGAGGGTTCTCCTTTTTCAAGATGTTATTATGACCTAGGCAGAATTGTTGCCGTTGAAGAAAGTCAGCACTGTTGCCCAACATTTCTGCCTTCTGTTAAGTAGCTCTGTTACCTTGTACACATCACTTTTCAGGTTCATAGTTCCTCTTCACTGAAATGTTGAAGTTGTGCCATATGATTGCAGAATTCTTTCCAGCTGTAATTTTTTTCTAATGCATGTGTGCCAACATACGTAGATATTGATTAACAATATATTATAATCTGCAATATTAGTTGTTTTATCAGTGTGCACACTTTCATTCTCTAAAACCCGCCAGTGACAAAATGCTTCACTGTTTTACTCCCCAATGTCCACCATTTCTTGCTCTGCATTAAGATTGTATATTATTCCTAAAAGAAGTCATTGGGACCGGATGCAGTGGCTTATGCCTGTAATCCCAGTATTTTGGGAGGCCAAGGCAGGAGGATTCCTTGAACCCAGGAGTTTGAGGCCAGCCTAGGCAACATGGCAAAACCCCATCTCTTCAAAAAATACAAAAATTAGCCAGGCATGGTAATGCATGCCTGTTATCCCAGCTGAGGTGGGAGGATTGCTTGAGCCCAGAAGGTCAAGGCTACAGTGAGCTGTGATCAAGCCACTGCACTCCAGCCTGGGTGACAGAACAAGACCCTATCCAAAAAAAAAAAAAAGAGGTTATATAACCTTAAATAATGGGGAATCTTGTGTTCTTACAAAAAATTTGTGTTTAGTTCAGTGAGTAAAGCTTTTCCAAATTGCCAAAGCTAAATAAATAAATAATCCCTGTTTATTCCAAGGCTTAATCCTACTGAGACCCCCAGCCTGATCACACATCTTCTTCTTCTTCTTTTTTTTTTTTTTGAGACAGAGTCTTACTGTGTCACCCAGGCTGGTGTGCAGTGGCACGATCTTGGCTCACTGCAAGTTTCACCTCCCAGGTTCAAGTAATTCTTCTGCCTCAACCTCCCAAGTAGTTGGGAATACAGACATGCTCCACCATGCCTGGATAATTTTTGTATTTTTAGTAGAGATGGGATTTCACCATGTTGGCCAGGCTGGTCTCAAACTCCCGACCTCATGATCCACCTGCCTCTGCCTCCCAAAGTGTTGGGATTACAGGTGTGAACCACCATGCCTGGCCAGCAAACTGCTTCTTATTAGCTGACCTTATACATTTTAATGAAACAGACTGTGAAAAATGACACATACACACAGATCCCAGGCAGTAATTACATTAGAAAATACTTTGTTAATTGTTTTACAGATAGCATTAGCCTTAAGAATAAAATTACGTGAACAGCAAATCCTTTTTCTTTCATTTGCTTCTAATCTAAGGGAGAAACATAGTCAAATGCTGTTATCGTTACCCAGGAAAACTTCAGCTTTAAAACTGATTGAATCCATTTTGTTTATCTTATTATCTTAGACCATAGCAATTTTATAGAACACAGGTAGAATGATAGCAGTCCATGATTCAGACAGTGTCATATATCCCTTGTTTGTTTTCTTTCTTTTCTCTTTATCTTTATCCTGAAATTTCCTTTCTGTTCTACTGTGAAAGTAGATATCTGAAAGGAAAATAATTAGCTATTCATGCTATTCTAACACAGCCACATGTTCACCTGATAAATGAAACATTACCACACAAAACTGCTAAAATGACATCCTTATTGTAGGTCCAATTTACTTAATTTTATGTCTTCCAACTGTTAAGACAAGGGTCACTCATTCTGTAAAATTAATGGCTGAAATAAACTTAGAATTTAAAAAGCATAAGAAAAATATTTCTTTACCCAATGTATGGCCAACCTGTGGAATTTATTAGCCTGGGCGGTCATAGATTCAGTCAAGAGATGAATTAGAAAAGCTAGATAATTGTATGACAAGTCATAATACTGTAGTTATGAATACTAAGAAAAGGTACTAATAGAATCTCTTGCTTCAGAGTACAAGCTGATCTCAGCTCACTAGGAGCTTTGAAGGACTTCTCTTATTTCCTTATGATGCTCCTCTGAGCAAGTGGCTGGATTCACATTGAGGTTTTACCTCTTTTTGAAAGTAACTACTATTGTGAACAGGATACCACATTTAGGTCAAACTGGGGTTTTGTTGTTGTTTGTGCAACAGTGTCTTGCTCTGTCACCCAGGCTGGAGTGCAGTGGGGCGATCATGACTCATTGCAGCCTTGACCTCCTAGGCTGAAGTGATCTTCCTGCTTCAGCCTGCTAAAGTGCTGGGATTACAGGCATGAGCCACTGTGCCTGGCCTGTGTTTTTTGTTTTTTGGCAAAGAAAACCACAAATGTCTGCTAATACAATACAAAAAGAACAATGAAATGACATGTGAGTTTAAACTTTTTAAAGAGTTTATTCATTAATTCAATGAATATTTATTGAGGGCCTATCATGAACCTATCACTGTCCTAGGTATTTGGAACACAACAAGGAACAAAACAGAGAAAAATCTTTGCTTTCATGAAACTCCCCCTATTATTTTATTCCGAGGTATCGGTATTGAAGTCTATGATCTTGTGATACTCCGTTAGTTTAGAAGTGGATAAGGCGCAGCGTTTGAGGTGCAGCTCCTCTTGAAGCTATCTGCCCCCATACCCTACTTAAAATAGAGCGACAAATACTCTCATTTAAAGAAGGGAAGAAATGAGAGATATGTAGCAGTTAGTAGTCCATAAAAATTCTGAAGTCTAGCCTGTCAGATGTTGCTGGGGTCCCTCTATTCAAGAAGCAGAGAATGTTTTTTGATTAGGCCCCAGTTCTTCCTAGGCTCAGCTCCATAACTTACTTGTCCTCTGATGTTCTTCTCAGAGGAAGGAGGCTTATTGTACTATGGGCTCTTTCCTCTACCCTGTAAGACACTCTTAGTTTTCAATAAAAAATAGCTTATGTTTGCAGTTGTATGGCTTTCTTAGCCTGCTTCCTGCATGTGAAAATTTGGAGGCCCAGAGAACTCTTCTCATTTTGACCTTTTTTTTTTTTTTTTTTTTTTTTTTTAGTTCAAGCTTGCAGGGATTTTTATCAGTATAACTCTTTAAAAAAAGTTTTGGAACTTTGTGGACCTCCTGTGAATATGATTCAGGCCTATTCCATGCCCTAAAGCCCTCATCACTAATTCTTTTAGAGAAAGTCACTCTCATCTTTGGGCTGTATACTAGGCTGCTGTGATACATCCTTAAGATTCTAGGCACCACCGACTGGGCATGGTGGCCCACACCTGTAATCCCAGCACTTTGGGAGGCTGAATTGGGCGGATCACGAGGTTAAGAGATCGAGACCATTCTGGCCAACATGATGAAACCCCATCTCTACTGAAAATACAAAAATTAGCTGGGTGTGGTGGCCTCCCAAGTGTCCCAGCTACTTGGGAAGCTGAGGCAGAAGAATCGCTTGAACCCGGGAGGCAGAGGTTGCAATGACCCGAGATCGCACCACTCACCACTGCACTCCAGCCTGGCGACAGAGCAAGACTCAATCTCAAAAAAAAAAAAAAAAAAAAAAGGTTCTAGGCATCACCTTACACCATTCAGTTGTTTAACAAGGGGTCTTTCAGCCATACCCTTGATCTGGATCTTCACTGTGAAGTCATTTCCTTTTTTTTTTGAGACAAGGTCTTGCTCTGTTGCCAAGGCAGGAGTGCAGTGCCATGATCATAGCTCACTGTAACCTCAAATTCTTGTCCTCAAATGATCATCTCACCTTGGCTTCCCAAAGTACTGGGATTACAGGCATGAGCCACCACACCCAGCCAGTCATTTATTACTTTGAAAATCTTTTAATGGCTAGAGAGACCAGAAATATGAAGTGTTTTTCCCCCAGCTCTCAAGTCCTGGCTCCTTTATATTGCTTATGAATTCTGCAGGAAAACTGCACAGTTCTTTCTTTAGCTCTCTCTTGTTTTTGTATGTTATCTTATGCAATTAAAAAAAATATACTCCTTCAACATTTTGCCTGGGAATCTCCTTAGCTGATTCTCTAAGTTATTGGGTAAATTTCCTTCCTCCCTCCCTCCCCCCCCCCTCCCTCCTCCCTTCCTTCCTTCCTTCCTTTCCTTTCTTCCTTCCTTCCTTCCTTCCTCCCTTCCTCCCTCCCTTCCTCCCTCCCCCACCCCTCTCTCTTTCTTTCTTTCTTTCTTTCTTTCTTTCTTTCTTTCTTTCTTTCTTTCTTTCTTTCTTTCTTTCTTTCTTTCTTTCTTTCTTTCTTTCTTTCTTTCTTTTTTTCCTTCAGAGTCTCATTCTGTTGCCCAGGCTGGGGTGCAGTGGCACCATCTCGGCTCACTGCAAACTAAGCAATTCTCCTGCCTCAGCCTCCTGAGGAGCTGGGATTACAGGAGCCTGCCATCATGCTTGGCTAATTTTTATATTTTTTTTTAGTAGAGATGGGGTTTCACCATGTTGGCCAGGTTGGTCTCGAACTCCTGAGGTGATCTGCCTGCCTTGGCCTCCCAAAGTGCTGGGATAACAGGTGTGAACCACCATGCCCGGCCCATTGGGTAAATTTTCTATCTTCCATATTATCATAGTCAACGTTTTGCTATTGTTGCACTGCTATATAATACAGATTGCCATTTTTCCAGAGTGCTATAGCAGTTTCTTACCACTTTTCTTGCTCTTAACAATTTATTCTCTATTTTCTCAATTTTGGCTAACAATTTTCCTGTCACTTGTCCAGCCTCTATCCATCACCTTGTCCCAAAGCTAATGCTACATATTTCAGGTTGCTGTAACAGCAGCACTTCAGTTCTAGTACCATTTTCTTTATCAGTTAGCTTTTGCTCCCTAATAAACTATCCAAACCTTTGTGAATTATAATAATATCTATTATTTCTCACAGTTTTGTGGGTTGACTGTGTATTTCTTCCATCAGAAGAGATAGCTAGATTGTCTAGGATGGTTCCACACATGTCTGGTGATTGTTCTGTGTCTGGTGAAGTGATAGTCATGTATCTATCATCATTAGTAGGCTAGTTCAGGCTCATCCGTATGGTACAAAGTCATAGTACACAAAGTCATAGTGGTACAAAGTAACATATGCGAATTTGTGGGCCACCTTTCATAGTCTACCACAATTCTTTTCTTTTCACTCAATTTTGCTTATCTTCTTTATTCTAGTACTGAGGGGAATTCACTTGATTGGTTACCTTACCAATCATTGACTTTCTTATGCTACCTAATCAAGACTGTGTGAAGGTTTACTAATACTATGCATTTGGCATAATAGTTGTTCATTACTTCATCAAACTATGTTTCTTTGGATCTTTTTGGTGAATTTAACTCTTCCTAACTTTTATTTGAGAATTCCTTACTCAAAATCACTGAGTATAGAATTATTAGTCTTAAAATTAAGTCTTAGTCTTAGTTCTTAGCCTTCGTTATTTGAGTTCTACTTGAGTTAAAACTGTTATATTTTGAGGGGCATGGTTTACCACACACAAGCTTTTATACTTCTTTCTTTATTATTACAGAACTGATATTTTCCATAAGATTGATCTTGCTATTAAGATGAATATTGAATACAATTATGAATTTGTTTGAAGAATTGAATATAGTAGAGTGAATGAAACTTCAATTATATATATAATGTGTATATATAAATATATATGTATACACATACAGACACATATATACATACATATGTTCTATTTTCTCTGCACTGGGAGTAGCAGTTCCAGAGGAGAAGGGAGTTTGAGAGAGATCAATTTTGGGAGTGGGAAATGGAATTATATTTTGAGGAAAGCATCTCCTTAAGGCTTTTGCATTCTTAAATCTGTCAAAGGAGTAATTTATTCTCTCATAAATCTGTAATGATACACAGTTGCACATAACGGTTTATAATTTCCTTTGATCAGCAAAGAGAAAAATGAAAGAAGTAAACAAGCACATGAACCCAGTAGTGTCCACCCAATATTTCATAATAGCCCCTGAGATGGTAAACCTAAATGATCTTGCTTGCTGAAAATCATGGCAGTATTTGAGAGGATGAGTTTCCAGTCATAAATGGAACACAAATAATGAGATGATTTCTTCTGCCCTGAATAACCTGAAATATTAGCTACAATTTCTTTCAACTTGTGAGCCTTCTGCATTCATACAGCCCTGTAATAGAGTACTCAGTGTCAATGCCCATTTCCTATACTAATGACATAAAAAACAACATTTTTATGAACTGAAAGCTTAAACCAAAAATTTGACATTGTTTCACTGAACTCTCAAATTCATATCTTATAATTTCGAGATAACTTTTCTATGTTCTTCCCTCAAAAACAAGGAGTTTCTGTTAGAATAAATAAATTTTATACAAAAGTGTCTGTTGAAACCAAGAAGTATTTTTATATCCATGTTATTTTAAGGATGATATGTAAAAAAATCAACCTAACTACCTGAAGAAATTATTTTGTGAAGTGGTTGCTAGGACTGATGTATGATAAATTCACTATCATCTGAAGGGTAAACGATTTACTCATTTTACATGAGCAGTTTATAGCCAGTAAGAGGTTTTTTGACTTCATATCAGATACATGAATGGACTACCAACATTACTTGAATGCTTGATGCCTCTGATTTGGAATATTTAAATTTCCTCCTTACTGATGTTTCTTTTTTTTTTCTTCTTCCCTTCTCTTCCCTTCCCTTCCCGCCTTCCTTCCCTCCTTCCTTCTTTCTGTATCTCCCTTTTTTTTTGGCAGAGACGGGGTTTTGTTCTGTCACCTAGGCTGGAATGTAGTAGTGTGATCATAGCTCACTGTAACCTTGAACTCCTGGGCTTAAGCATTTCTCCCACCTCGGCTTCTCAAAGTAGCTAGGACTATAGGCATGCACCACCATGCCCAGCTAATTTTTTTTTTTTTTTTAATAGTGACACAGGTCTTGCTATGTTGCCCAGGCTGGTCTTGAACTCCTGGCTTCAAGTGATCCTTCCTCCTCAGCCTCCCAAAGTTCTGGGATTACAGGCACGAGCCACAGTGTCTGGACTTGATCTTTCTTACTTTATTTTTTGACCACCACCAAATCATTTCATGTATTGCTATCAGAATAATTTTTCTTAAGCTATCATTATTGCTTATGGAATAAAGCCCAAATTTCCTATTTGGTGTTCAGACTCTCTATTAACAGGTATACATCCACCTATTTTCTATTTTCACCTTTATTTTAATGTAATAATTTCAGAAATAAGGTAAACTCTATGAAGTTTTTTGCTATAAAAATTTTTTTGCTATAAAGTGTTTTGCTTTGTTTAGAGCTGACTGATGCTTGTTTACTGAAGGTGCTGAGCACTTTACCTAACATAAGGAAAAAATAGACTCATTTTACGTAGACAAAGTCACGTCATCAAGTTTTTTGTTTTGTTTTTGAGGTGGAGTTTTGCTCTGTCACCCAGGCTGGAGTGTAGTGGCATAATCTAGGCTCACTGCACCTTCCGCCTCCTGGGTTCAAGTGATTCTCCAGCCTCAGCCTCCTGAGTAGCCGAGATTACAGGTGCCTGCCACCACGCCTGGCTAGTTTTTGTATTTTTAGTAGAGATGGGGTTTCACCATGTTGGCCAGGCTGATCTCAAACTCCTGACCGCCCACCTTAGCCTCCCAAAGTGCTGGGATTATAGGCGTGAGCCACTGCGCCCAGCTTCATCAGATATGTTTTTTTGTTTTTTGTTTTTGAGACGGAGTTTTGCTGTTGTTGCCCAGGCTGGAGTGCAGTGGTGCCATCTCAGCTCACCACAACCTCCACCTCTCAGGTTCAAGAGATTCTCCTGCCTTAGCCTCCCAAGTAGCTAGGATTACAGGCATGCGCCATCATGCCTGGGTAATTTTGTATTTCTAGTAGAGATGGGATTTCTCCATGTTGGTCAGGCTGATCTCGAACTCCCAGCCTTAGGTGATCCTCCCGTCTCGACTTCCCAAAGTGCTGAGATTACAGACATGAGCCACCGTGGCCAGCTCATCAAGTTTTTAATGGGTCTGAGGATTCTGTATCGTGTCAATCTGGAAGTCTCAGGGCCTTCTCTGCAGTCTAGATTCAACAAATACATTTTAGGAGTTCATTATGTCAGATATTTTGCAAATAACATTATATTGTGATCCTCAAACAGTCTTGTCAGGTTTTATCACAGTTCATATAACAGTATCACAATTTTCAGATAAGGAATTTGAGCTCAGAGGAGGTAAAAAAAATATACACAAAGCTTCATGACTGCTCAGAGTGGAACCAGAATTTGAATAGCATTTTCCTGAATCCACAATCTATGTTCTTTTCCCTTTATCACAGCTGTGGCATTTCAACATTTTGCTGTTTTGGTTCATTCCAGAACCTTCCTGTAGTTTTTTTAGGTGACCTTTGCACCAGGATGCCCTTGGGAGGTAAACAGCCCAATGAATGAATTTTTTAGAATTGCAGTGTTCCAGAGACTTCCTCTCATATATGTAAGGCTCTGGATTGTTCTTTCTCATTGGGTCAGGGCTGCATGTTGCATGATGACAAACAGGTGCTTTCTTCTTGACATTATGTCTTGTCTGGGTATTTAAAGAGTGACAGTGATGATGACGATTAACCTGCAGTAATGCTGCACATATACTACTTTACAAGGTCAAAGTTCACAGTCTTCAGTGTATTCACTGATGTTGCTAACGATGCTGTAAGTAGAAATGAATAACAGGCCATGCATTCAAAAGACATTCCTTATATTATCCTTTAAGTTAAGGATTTCTAAGACATTTAAGACAGTCTACTGTGTTTTGGGTCTGTAAGAATAATTGAAATAGACCTTGAAGGCTTTAGTTAATTGTAAAGGATCCTTTTCCCAGCTACCTCCCAAATAGTTACATCTTTTTTGTTTTCTTTTCTTTTCTTTTCTTTTTTTTTTTGGAGATGGAGTCTCGCACTGTAGCCCATACTGGAGTGCAGTGGCGCCATCTTGGCTTATTGCAACCTCTGCCTCCTGGATTCAAGCAATTCTCCTGCCTCAGCCTTCCCAGTAGCAGGGACTACAGGCACACGCCGCCACGCCCGACTAATTTTTTGCATGTTTAGTAGAGACGGGGTTTCACTGTGTTGTCCAGGCTGGTCTCGAACCCCTGAGGTCTGGCAATCCGCCTGCCTCGGCCTCCCAAAGTGCTAGGATTACAGGCCTAGGCCACTGCGCCTGGCCCCAAATAGTTATATCTTAGAGGATAAAAATTTTGTGGAAGCTCTTTAAAAGTAAACAGAGAATGCTTGGTCATAGAAATATCAAATACTAATAAGAAACACATAAGCACTTTAGGTGCATTGGAGAAATATTTAACTTGTTGAAGCCAAATTTCAAGTATATTGGACTTCTAGGCTGTGGTTGGGTTTTAATTCTGTATTCCCAAGCCAAAAAAAAAATTTTTGTAAATATGAAACTCTTTTTAATCTATATACTCCCTGAATTGTTTTTCTATATATTTTGGTTATATGTCTCAAAAGCTGAAAAGGGCCTGAAATTGTATCCTATTTGCAAGCTAAGTTAGCCTGTCAGTTTTGTGGGTGCTGGCAGAAGATATAATACTCCTGGGTCAGAGACCAAGGACAGTTTATTACTTATAGCATTAACAGTAGACAGAATATCAGCATTTATGCCAGCCCCTTAAGCCTCAAATACTGCCTGGCAATGTGAAGAGGAGCAGTGATATTTGCACCTGCAATGGGGAGTATTATAAATGAAGAACCCTGAGTTCAGAGAACCCAGATCATTTATAATGGGCCATAAGCATGTTTGTCTTTTGCTCTAGGAGACACTGTCTCTATATTCCAGAGCTGAAGGCAAACCTGCCCTTTGCTTCAGACCAAGACACTATCTGTATCACTCAAGGATGATTGCTTGAAACAATAGTCTGGAACAGAGGCAGTCAATGTTTCTGCTTGTAAGACGTGCAGAAATGTGAGAGACCCGTGGAGAATTATCTCCCAACATGCAATTTCTGGAGTCCCAAGAAACTTTGGGGAATGCTACCAACTTGACACATTTAATAGAAATAGAAGACAAGTTATATCCTGTGGTTTCAGGGGTCCTGACCCTCAATTTAACTGCATATCTTGTTTTGCGATTATAACTTTACTTCTTCGACTCAAGCTTTAGGTCTGCAAATGAGTCCCTTATCAAATTGCAGCTACCGCTGGAAATATTTCAATTTTATACCTTCATACTTTAGTATACAAAAGAAAAAGTTCGATATCATAGGAGAAGAATATTCCCGGGCTTGGAATTAGATATAGGCTGGAAGCCTAGTTCTGCCACCGACTACACTGATGTTCACTCTTTTGGATTATCAAATAATAAAAAACTAAGCCCCAGCTACTTGGGAGGCTGAGGCAGGAGGATTGCTTGAGCCTAGAAGTTCGAGGCTGTCATGAGCTGATTACACCCCCCCTGCACTCCAGCCTGGGTGACAGAACAAGATCCCATCTCTAAAAACAAACAAACAAACAAGAAAATAAAACAAATTAACAAAAGCTAGAAAACATGGAGAAATGCTATTAAATTTCTGAGAAAAAATATTTACCAAAATAAAATTCTATACCTATCTAAATATGAGGGTAAATGTGTTTTCAGATATGTAAATTCTCAACAGAGTTACTGCCCTTGTACCGTTTTTTCAAGAAAGTATGGGAAGATATGTTCCATTAAGATGAAGAAGTAAAATCAGAAAGAGGAAGTCATGGAATGGAAAAGACAAGGGATCTAATACAGGAGAGAGGCAAAGGATCTGGATTTTGCCAGGATGCTGGCAAAGGAAAGCCCCATAATGGCAGATATCCAGCATCCTAGAAAACAGTACAGAATTTAATAGAAGGAGAGGAAAGTCCATACGGATGTCTCCAAGAAATAGATTAAGCTGATAGATTACATGAAGTGTTTGACTATATTGAGAAGAGTTTTCAGTCCAATGGAGCATTTGAGAATGAGTTTATGATAGCTATGTAGAAAATCAAGCAACCAAAAAGAATAGACGCAAATATAAACTCTTGGGAAATAAAGTTGTATAAGAAATGTAATTACAATATACTCCAAAACTGAGATGTAAATAATGTTAATAGATTCATAGTTATATAAACTGTAATTATGGATTTAACCAAGTGTATGCCACAATGATGTTGGAAAGATGGAGAAGGGGAAATATGTACGTGTTTTGGGTGTGTGTGTCGGGAGGTTATATTAAAAGAGGTAAACCATATTCCATAGAATGAAGTAAATTAAATAATGTTTAAAATTCAAAAATAAGAAATAACAGTATAAGTACATTATTAAAAAATGGATGTAAACATCAAAAGAAATAGCTAAAAAAAAAAAAATTAAAAGTGGTTACCATAAGGAATCAGGAATAGGAGTTGAAGGGGAGTTTGGCTTGGGGACTGCTTTTTTCTCATGTTTTATTCTTAAAATTATGTACATGTATTACTTTGATAAAAATAAAAATTAACTTTAAAATGTAATGCATTAATTGGCTCATTGCCAATTAATGTTTAGTAGAGATTAGTTGAAATTGTAAATGGGATGATGCCTAGTGGAATGAAGGAGGCATATACCAAAGAACAGAAGGTAATGCTATTAGGAGAGGTGCAATTTGTATTTCCAGCTCATTTACAATTTTTTTCTAGGTCCAACTTAAGCTACATCTTTGATCTCACATCATAAACTGTGTTAAGAGTATTAACCACATTTAGAAGCTGTACTAAGTTGTTTGGGACACTGGGGTCTATACGGCAAGTCACTACTCCAGCACACTAAATGCTATCACCTCAGCCTCAGTGAGTTAACTCTTCTTCACTGAGTGCCTAATACAGTATCCAAGGGGTATCTTGAATTGCCGGAAGAATATTGCATTGTTTACATGTAGAGGGTGAGCCATAGAGGAGAGAAAGCTATTGCCTTCTTTCCTCCTTAAGTTTCTGTATGCCTGTAGAATTTAAATTACAAGTCTCCTGGGTAAAGATGATGCCCAATTCAACATTCTGAATTGCATCTAGCAATTGTTATTGCTCAATAAATATTGTAGTTGTAATGCTTGGAGGGCTGGGATGCTGTGGCTTAGACAAAACTGTTGCCAGTGTGTGGAAATTAGCTCACGCTGCCATTATATTTCTAGCTGACTCGCAAGTGTTGAGCCTGTGTTGGGCTGCTCATCATGTGATACTTTCATAGCTTCACTTCTCAGCACAGTTCAGCTAACATGGGTCTCAGAGCCCTGTTACAGCTGCAGCTTCTTCTTTATGGTTTATATGCAGTTTTTGTAATCTGCAGTAATGAGCTAAGGATTTGAATGGTAGGAAACAAAGGAGTAGTATAAGAAAACTCTATTAGAGTTTTCAGATGTCCACATCCTCTTTTCCATTTGTTCATTAAAGAATATGGGCCGGGTGCGGTGACTCACGCCTGTAATCCCAGCACTTTGGGAGGCCGAGGTGGGCAGATCACGAGGTCAGGAGATCGAGACCATCCTGGCTAACACAGTGAAACCCCGTCTCTACTACAAAATACAAAAAAAAAAAAAAAAAAAGGAATATGAAAAGCTATTATGCATGAAACGCAGTGTTAGACACTGTGGGAATACAGAGCTACAAAGACATACTCCCACATCTCAAAGAACTTACAGTTTAGACAGAGAGATAGAGTTCTAAATATTACCAGTATCAGGTAGAATGCTCTAAAAAGAACATGATCTCTGGAGTCAGAGGATCTGGATTCAAATTCCCTACTCTCTAGGGGCATGACTTGAAATAAGTTACTTAATCTTATAGAAGCCCCTATGATGTGGAATAATAATGATGATGATTCAATGAGTTAATGCTTACTCAGCAAAGTATCTGGCACATAGTAAAGCCTTAAAAATAATAACATATATTTATTTTGTCATATTTGTGATACTATTATTAATACCACACAGAAAAAATACAATGTCATGGGAGCAAGGTGGAAAGAGTTCCTTCTGACGGTATTGGAATAAGATTAACTAAGGAAGTGGCAATTGAACTGAGCACAAGAACAGGATTTTTATCTTGTTGAAGAAGGAAGGGGATAGTAGTTCAGCATTTTAGAGTTGGAATAGTATGAACAACAACAAAAAAGCATGAAGGGTTTTTACTGATTTAGGGATCAGGTATACTGAGGGTTTGTAGAAAGAAATAATGCTGGAAAGTAAGATGAATCCAAATTAGGATATACCTTAAATGTTATAGGAAAGGAATTTAAGGTTTATACTGTTGGTAGAGAGAAGAGTGAGGAAGTTATTAGTTGTTACCTAGTTCAGAGGAGATGAGGAGGGTACTGTGGACCCCTCCCTGGATACTGGAAAGATAGGAAACACAGTAGATACCATCAAGTGACTGAGGTGGGTTGTCTTGACATCAATTAATGTGGAACCCAAGAGGAAAGTCTGATTTACAAGGAAAATAATGATTTTTATTTTGGAATTTGGTGACTGTTGTAGCCCTCAAGTTTATTAAAAATTTTTCTCTCAAGAAAACGTTTTTAAAAGTCAATGGTTATATGAGAACTAAAGTTTTGTGTCACTTCAGAGGCAATATCATATGAATAATTTGACTTACAAGTAGCCTCCTATGTACCATACCAGGAAGTCATATAATATATAATAAATGTTATTTGCTTTCAGCATAAGGAAGCATTGGAAATATTAACATGCTAAATACTTTCTATAAGCCATCAACATCCTGTCACACCTTAGCAGGAATTGTAGTATCTAAGGTAATGATTACTAATAATTTAGCAGGAAGAACATCTCTTCACATTGTGTTGATCTACCTTTGCACCTGCTTAAATTACCTCCAGTTGAAGGATTTTTACCAACTTATCTATAAGGCATGCATAAAAAGCCATAATTGAGTATTCACATAATGCTAAATTTGGTTGGGAAGTCAGCAAATTCAATTGAAAACAAGATCTCCCTTTTGGGTAGCAGCACTTTTATTCTCCTCACCCACAGATTCTCCCTGAGATGTATCCCTGAATTCAGTAGATATTGTACGTGCCTCAAGCTAGAAGCAAAGGAAGTAAAAATTTACCTACAAGTCTTTTTGACATTTATTATTACAGACCCAGTTGGGATGATTTCTGTTAACACCACCAGTTATGACCTTGAACTCAGAAGGTTATAGGAAGATTAGCTGGCCAGGAGATTGGATGAAGTAGTTTAGTGGAGCTGAGTGAAATGCATCTGCCTATTGTGAGGCATCTGCCTATAGCTTGAGTCAGTCCTCCAAGATTAAATGGGTATAAATAACAATAGAATATTTTCCCACTAGCTTGCAAAGCATCTTACTCTCCATACTCCTGATACTTCTAAGGTCAGTGAGAAAACATGAGAGACCCATATCTAGTAATGTGAAATATCTTTTATTAGAGGATTTCCCTGCTTGGATCTTTCAAAACTAGAGTTACTGCACAGTTGATCATTCATTCATTCATTTAATATTTTTGTCTTCTTGTGTATCAGGCACTGTACTTCTAGAGAAAGAGAGTGTGCTTGCCTCTTGCCCTTTCTCTCTTCTCACTGGTTGGAATATAAACAGGTGATGAACCATCTGAGACCACTCAGAAGAAGGGATGGCAGAATAAAAAGATAGGAACTTGAGGTTCAACATAGTAGAACCACTGTATCAGCTCTGCATGGCTTATATATTTGGAGATATATATGAGAGAGAAATACACTGTAACCTTTTAATTTGCCAATATGTTAGATCTTATTATGCAGCCAAACCTGTTTGCTGACCAATATAGGTTAACATGATACATGGGCTAGCAAAAACTGAAAGAAATTTTGAGAAAAGGAAAAAATGATCATCTGTAATCCCACTCTTCTAACACAACCATCTTAAAATGTGTATATTATCTTCTGAGCCTCATCCATATACACGTTTTTACATAATTTTAATGAGTTTACATACCATTTGTCATTCTGTTTTTATAGGTTTAACTTTATATACTACCTGTTCTTCCATGTTTTAACATAGTTGTCATAGTTATTTTTAGCAGCTTTATACCATTATAATGTGTCGCTGCACTATGATTTATAAATCTATTCAAAGGATAGATTTTTAAAAATTAGGTTTATTACATGATCTGCGTATTGATTTTTTGATAAATCTGGTTGGGTCTGCAAGTGTCTCTTAAATGCTTAGCTTGAGCCTGGAATATATACTTGGTAGGAGATGTGTATAATAAACAATGAACAAATGCTAGCTGGAATTATCATTATTATTATTAGGATTGGATTACTCTATTTCTAGAGGTGGGAAAGTTGAGAACAAGATCTTGTTTGAAATGGCAGATGAGTCAAGTTGATAGACAATTATTCTAACAACCTTTACTGAGCTATAATGAACCAGTATTGATATGCCACTTGTTAGTTGTAGGGTTTGTGAGTTGTGCTTATTCTTCAGATGTTCTGGGCTGGAGTACCAACTCAACCTTCTTCTATTTCTCACATTTAGCCATGTCTCCCTCCCTTTATTTACTTTGATTATTTTTACTCTATACTGGATATTTGATGCTTTCTCTGTGGGGCTTACCAGTCATTTGTGAGCTTGCTTAATGTTTTGGATGTCCTAATAGAATGGGATCACTAAGAAGAGCAGTCCACAAAAGAAGTTTCATGTTTTAAATTTTAAACTTCTCATTTAGTATTGTTTTAGCTAAAAGTCTAATATGGCATTGACTGGAGATGATAGGGTTTCTTATGTTGGTGGGTTCTCAGTGTCAGAATAATCAGTTAATTTGGGAGTACTTCTGGTAAAATGTATATTTTAGAATTTTAAGATTGAGTTTACTTTTCATTGAAGTGATGTCATGGGAGCAAGGTGGAAAGAGTTCCTCCTAATGATATTGGAATAAGATTAACTAAGGAAGTGGCAATTGAACTGAGCACAAGAACAGGATTTTTATCTTGTTGAAGAAGGAAGGGGATAGTATTTTAGTGTTTTAGACTTGGAATAGTATGAACAACAACAAAAAGGCATGAAGGGTTTTTACTCATTTAGGAATCAGGTATCAATTTTAATTTAGGATCAATTTTAATTAAAATTGTGTATAGTTAATATTATCACATTATTTCAAAGACCAGAAAGGTGTTAAAAGGTACACAGTGACATGTCTCCTCACAGCATTCTCATCTACCTAGTCCCCCCACTTCTTCTAACCATTGTTAATAACTTCTTCTTTATAGAGTTTCCCGATACATATATAATAAAATATAAATGTAGATTATTACATTGCCTCTTTTTTCACATTCTTCTGTACTTCAAGAAGCATCTTTTGAAGAAATGGATTTTTTGTATATTTTCAACACACATAAAATTTAATAGATGATAGTAGTTTCTGGTAATATTACAGGTGTGATTAAATTTCAAGAGCATAATGAGAGTCTAGACATTGGAATTATTTTCTTCTTTGAACATTCATTGAACTAACACCATAAGAAAATTCCATGTAATATAGTTTGTGCTGCTAACAATGAAATGAAACAACAGAGCCAAATGGTCAGAGTATAGCCTGAAAATGTGTCGGATTTCAAAGTTGAAGTTTTCACAGCTGTGCAGCACTTACACCCCACATATCTATACTAAGACAAGAATATTGTGGCTGGATACCCTATAAAAGATGTCACATTTCACATTTTCACTTTGTCGTTTCTGAAGTCTAGTATCAACAGATAAGATCTAAAACCATTTATTTCAAGTGCATAAAAGACTGATGATATAATATGATATGCTTTTGACTGTAACAGAAACACCAACTCAAAGTGGCTTGAACAATAAGGAAATTTTTTTGGCTCCGTAACCTAAAATCCAGTGGCAGACAAGTCTTCTGGATTGATTGATATAACAGTTTATTTCATCAAGGGACCCATGTTTTTTCTGTCTTTGCTCTCTGCTATCAATGATGTCTACTTTATTTTCAGATTGATTTTTCTCATTTTTATAGGAATTTGATTATTCACTTTTCCAAGATAGAGTGGCATGGAGTGGCGAAAAACCATTAAGGAATGCTGAACATAAAGGAATCCTGGGGACCTGACCCTCAGTTAAGACATAAGAATGACCACCAGGAGTGTGCTCAGTCAGTTTTAGAATGAATGGATAGAGAGCAACATGAACAGGTGCTCTTGTTTAGAGACTAAAGTATATCTTATTCAAGGCCAGTCATTCTCAACTGAAGCTGTACATTGAAATCACTGGGAAGATTAAAATGAAAATACTGATGCCCAAGTCCAATACCCAGAGATTCTGATTCATTTGTTCAGATATTGGAATTTTTAAAGTGCTTTCCATGGGATTCCAATGGGTAGACAGGATTGAGAACTATCTTCTAGGAATGATAACAGTTCAGAACTTTTAGGAAGAATAAAACAGAAGTCAAACGTAGAATTAGCTTTTAATTCCTAATGAAATAATATTGGCAGT
This sequence comes from Piliocolobus tephrosceles, assembly GCF_002776525.5. Classification (NCBI taxonomy): domain Eukaryota; kingdom Metazoa; phylum Chordata; class Mammalia; order Primates; family Cercopithecidae; genus Piliocolobus; species Piliocolobus tephrosceles. The sequence goes on from NC_045441.1 coordinate 54,081,350, forward strand.
TTATAAAATTGGTTATCAAACATCCCATGTTTATTAACCACTTACATTACATAAAGCTTAAAAATAGTCCATTATTCTAATAAAAATAAAGGCAGAATCAGAGCATACATTTTTGTGGTTAAGACAAAAATAAGAAGCTAAAAATGTCTATACTTTACTCTCCTTTTGTTAGTAATTATCAGTGTATTTGCTAATCCTCACATATTCTGATTCCCCTAACTCTTGAATCCACTCCTTCTCCTCTAATTCTATTGCTCTTACCTCAGATCAGCACCTCATAATCTTCCACATGTATCACTATGCAATCTCCTAATTGGATTTGGTATCTCTTCCCTTCAGTCTTTCTTTCACAAAGCTTCCAGATGAATTTTCTCTCAGGAAAACTATTACATCAATCATATCATTCCTCTGCTCAAAAGTCTCAAATTCTGCAGCTTGGCCTTTCAGTGCTTCTATAGTCTGGGCCAAATCTACCTTTTGTCTATCTCACATTTCACTTCTTCATTTACTCCATGCTTTGGTTAAATTGAATTAGTATATCATATATGCAGTCTGCCTATTTACTTATTAACACTCTGCTTAAACTTAACTTTTCCATAAAATATTTTCTTTCTCTTTTTTTTTGAGACAGGGTCTCGCTCTTTCATCCAGGCCAGACTGCAGTGGCTCTATCTTGGCTCACTGCAAGCTCCGCCTCCCAGGTTCATGCCATTTTCCTGCCTCAGCCGCCCGAGTAGCTGGGACTACAGGCGCCCACCACCACGCCCGGCTAATTTTTTGTATTTTTAGTAGCGACGAGGTTTCACTGCGTTAGCCAGGATGATCTCGATCTCCTGACCTCGTGATCCGCCCACCTCGACCTCCCAAAGTGCTGGGATTACAGGCCTGAGCCACTGTGCCCCGCCTCCATAAAATATTTTCTATAATTCAGCTGAAAAAATATTTTCTTTCTCAAAGCCCTGTAGGATGTTAACTGAATTTCTCTTGTGGCACATATCTTGTTCTACCCTCTAATATAGTGATGTGTATACATGACTTACCTCATAGTCTGGCAGCTTTGCATCCTTCTCTATGCTTATATTTGTTGAACGAAGTAGTGAACTTTCTATTTTCCTGTCTTTATAAACTTTAGACTAGTTTTACACGTTCCTCTGGTTCCAGAACAGTTGGAGGAGTTTAACACGAGGGACCATTGATTAAAATGTCTCACATTTTAGTCGGTCACAGTGGCCCATGCCTGTAATCTCAGCACTTTGGGAGGCTGAGGCGGATGGATCACCTGAGGTCAGAAGTTCGAGACTAGCCTGGCCGACATGGTGAAACCCCATCACTACTAAAAATACAAAAAATTAGCCAGGCATGGTGGCAGGTGCCCGTAATTCCAGCTACTTGGAGGCTGAGGCAGGAAAATCGCTTGAACCCAGGAGGCAGAGGTTGCAGTGAGCCGAGATTGCGCTATTGCACTCCAGCCCGGACAACGAGTGAAATTCTATCTCAAAAATAAAACAAAAGTCTCACTTACATTTCACCTGGCAGCTTGTTAATGTTTACCATTATCTGACTAGTTCTTTAGCTACTGTCATGTGTCAGACATACAAACTCAATCTATAATCCCCAAAACAGTCATCTCATCCTCATTTCTCAGATGAGTAAACTGGAATTCAGAGACAGTAAATAATTTGCCCAAGTTCCTTCATAAATTGACAGAGCTGGAATTCCAGACCTGCTCTGTGTCACTCCAGAGCTATACAAGACGGTTAAAAACTGAAAATAGAGATGAAGTCTAAATATTAGGCTAGTGATGTTTTAATTTTTTTCCCAGCTCATCCACACAAGGTCAAGTTTCCATCTACCGATTCACACATCAGTCTATTCTGACTCTATTCCCAGATCTACCAGCAAAACCACTTCCTATCCAAATTTACAGTCAAACAAAGAAAAGCCAAATCTGCATCAGATACCTTGACTCCAGTCCCATCCAATCCTGCAGAAACCGTTAGGATTTAATAGTAGTGACTGAGAGGCATCAAAATGAGAGAATACACAGCTTTGGACAAGAGATGAAATTTTATGGGGTAAACAAAATTGGTATGAAAGCTCAGCCTCTATATTCAGTCTCTTTCTTGCTTTTTACATATTCATAGGATGTAGAGACTTTGCCTACATGATCTCAACTTTCAGTTTCAAAGTGAATTTTTATGACTGTTGTATGGATATTCCCTAAATAACCATACTTGTTTTCAGCTTTGTGGATGTTTACCTAACATTTTCACTTCTCATCCGGAGACAACCTTGTGGAAACTACGAACTTCATTTGAATAAATACAATTTTGATCTGGTAGGTTTAGACCTTGAGAATTAACTTTAATGGGAATTTGATAAGTTGGGTCTATAGCTGTTACTAGAATAGAGTTATTATTTGGTTCAACAGAGAAGAGGACATCCATTTTTCTTACTCGAAGGTGTCCCTCTACTATAAATCCCTATGCCAAGTCAGTCTCATGGAGGCCAAGTGCAAACATAAGAGGTAATAGTAGCAGGGATGGAGATTCTTTTAAAACACTTGAGTGAGAACTGTGGGCATGACTAGATACCATAAGGGATATTAGGAGAGACATTTTGGCCATCAGACTTTTATGGCATAGCAGAGCTATAACTTTAATTCCTCATATAAGTTTCATCTAGTTTTTGGATACTCTATAGAGTAACTGTCATTGTTGAGGGCAGGACTGAACTTTCCAGAGTCAGAACTGTCTATACCAAAGGTGCTTTTTGGTTCTCAAGTAATAATACACAACTAGACCCAATGGCTACCCAGGTACCATGGAGATTCTGTGATGAAATATGAAACTCAAGATAAAGCGTTTCCCCAAATCTCTAAAATACAGGAGCTGCATTGTTTCCAGTGTGCTATGCCTTTTATTTGTCTTCCTAACTGTTGCCTAATGAGTCCCAGTTGACACATATATAGAAAGGATACCAAATTGGGCATAAATGTGACTTTCATTCTAAGTCAGAGAACAAATTAGATGACCTGAATAGTAGCTGATATTTGATGCCCACCAGGTTCTCAATATTCAAATCTTCTCTTTTTTTTCTTTTTTACTAATTAACCCAGAAGTATATGCCATTAACTAGATAATGTTACACAAGATAGGAAGTTTAATTTTCATTCCTAGCACACCATGAAATTACTGTTGAACACCTTAAAGTCTCTTTATTTTTGTTTTTAAGTTTATAAAACTGGGAGATTAATATCTTGATCTCATAGGAAGGCTGTGAAACTAAATTTGATTAATAACCAATAAATATGGAAATGCTCTAAGCAAATGAATAACAACTTATTAAGTACATTTGTTTATCACTATGTTTAAGAACACTTAAGGGTAAATTAGTACAAACCTTTTAGAAGACACTTTGGAAATATCTATTAAAATTCAGAGTAATAATGTTAGAGAAGGGGAAAGGCAATTTTACTTTTCACTTGATACCAGTCTGATTTTTTGAGCATTTAAAATGCTCATGTTATATAGCATTTTAAATTAAATAATTAAAAATAAAGAGTACTGCATCTTTTAAAAGTAGGAATGCTCTAACAGCAAGTGAATTATTAATGTTTGTTTTTATTCCTCACAGCAACTGAAGACTGATCAGTTATATAGTTAATGTTTTTATTTTAGAATAGTAATGTATTAATGGCTCAGTGTGCCGTGATAACAGTTTCAACATAAATATGTGTATTTTGTATTCTGAGCATAAGACATAATAGCTCTAATTAAAATGCTTCTAGCCATCCCAGAAGCACTTCCAAGAAACCCTCAAAAGCCTGTGTCTTTTCATCTCAGATTTTTTTTTATCAAGTTGTACTCTAACTCCTGATGCCAGAGAGATGAACAAGAAGATCCAGAGCAAAAACTCCTTCAAAATCTTCATTAATGAGGTGTAAGAAACCTTCCTAAAGCTCCTACTATAACAGGAAGTGCTGGAAAAAACTTGAGGGAAGAGGAAAAAAAAATTAAAAGCAGCCTAAGAAAGGACCAGACTTTGAAATATTGCAATAATAAAATATTTTACATCTCTGCTTTGATATTGTCCTCTGAAAATACTTTACACTCGAAGATTCTGCTTTAACTTTGAGTTTACTGAAAGACTAAATCACCCTTCATTAGTGAGCACTGGTTTAATTTGTCATACAAAAACTTTATAACTTATTTCTATTTTAAAATAAGGTATTTTCACAAACAAATGCTATTTCAGCCAATTATTTTGCACAATAAATTCAAATATAAAGTTAGATTCTATTAAGAATATGTAAAGGATCAATTCAATCACATCTAAATTTATATTTATATATTTTCTTTGATAATTCAGTTGATCCTATAGTGCCCTGCTCTTAGCTAACAGAGAGTGGATCCCAAACCTAAGGCCTTCCAAGATAATGCAAAAATGACAGGGTGCAGAACACACTACCCCAAAACACGGCACCTTGGCATTTGAGAAAAGAGCTGAAGCCAGAAGGCCTCTTTGACTGTCTCTCACCTTCTTCCTTGAAGCAGGCCATAAAAGAAATTATCTGAACTTCCTCTAAAGCAGACCATAAGACCCTCATTCCAAAGGGGTCCTCCATATATCTAGAGAAAAGGAATAAAGCTACAGAGACACAGAGAAGAAAAGAATCTGAATACACAGGCTTTGCTAAGTTCCCCCCAATTTATTACCAGACCCTTTTGTCCCTCAATCATACTTCTGCCCCACAGTCCATAAAATTACACAGATTTCCCTATTTTTTTTTTTTTTTTTTTTTTTGAGGTAGAGCCTCACTCTGTTACCCAGGCTGGTGTGCAGTGGTACAATCTCAGCTTACTGCAACCTCTGCCTCCTGGGTTCAAGCAATTCTCTGCCTCAGCCTCCCGAGTAGCTGGGACTACAGATGCATGTCACCACATCTGACTGAATTTTTTGTTTGTATTTTTTGTAGAGAGGGGGTTTCACCATGTTGGCCAGGCTGGTCTTGAACTTCTGGCCTCAAGTGATCCACCCACCTCAGCTTCCCAAAGTGCTGAGATTACAGGCCTGAGCCACATCGCCCAGCCTGGGTGTTCATTTCTGAAGGCTCTTGTGTAATTGATGTAAAAGTTAAGTACATTAATATGCTTTTCTCTTTTTAATCTGTCTTTTGTTGTAGGGGTCTCAGCCAGGAGCCTTGCAGTCAGTGAGGAAAAACTATTACATTTCTCTCTTATGACAATTACTTTTTGGTTTTTCTAATGTTGCAAACTCACTTCTGAGACTCTTAGCATAGATTAAAAAATACATGTAAGGCTCAAGCCTGTAATCCCAGCACTTTGGGAGGCCGAGACAGGCGGATCACGAGGTCAGGAGATCGAGACCATCCTGGCTAACACGGTGAAACCCCGTCTCTATTAAAAAATACAAAAAACTAGCTGGGCGAGGTGGCGGGCGCCTGTAGTCCCAGCTACTCGGGAGGCTGAGGCGGGAGAATGGCGTAAACCTGGGAGGCGGAGCTTGCAGTGAGCTGAGATCTGGCCACTGCACTCCAGCCTGGGCAACAGAGCGAGACTCCGTCTCAAAAAAAAAAAAAAAATACATGTAAATTAATTTTCCTATTATATGGAACTTGAAACAGATTGCTAATCTCAATTCAGAAAATGCCACAATTAAATCTGTGAGGAAAGCTTTTATCAAACTAAACAGAGAAACAAAGGAATAGACTTTGGAACATACAAGCTATTAACAAGGTGCAAGTAGCATGTGGCAAACAGAAGGCAGAGCTATTCCCTAAAAGTTTGCTTTTTATCTTAAATAACTTTTGTAGGATTTTAGAGCTTAGTGTTGGCATAGCTCTGTTTATGTTCTGCTGTTATCCAGCAAGAAGAAACATATTCAACATCTACGGCAGACTTCTTGTCATTCCCTAAGATCTTCTTCCAGACAAATAGAATTTTTAGCTGGGCACGGGGCCATCCAAATAAACACTTCCCAGAACCCTTTGAGCCAGTGTTGCCATGTAGCTTCGTTCTGGCCAGAGATATAAGTGGAGGTGAGAGCCCTAGCAGCTTCAGAGCCCTCTTTTTTTTTTTGAGATGGAGTTTAGCTCTTGTCGCCCAGGCTGGAGTGCAATGGCGTGATCTTGGCTCATTGCAACCTCCACCTCCCGGGTTTAAGTGATTCTCCTGCCTCAGCCTCCTGAGTAGCTGGGATTACAGGCACCTGCCACCACCCCGGCTAATTTATTGTATTTTTAGTAGAGACAGGGTTTCGCCATGTTGGCCAGGGTGGTCTCGAATTCCTGTCCTCAAGTGATCTGCCCACCTTGGCCTCCTAAAGTGCTGGGGTTACAGGTGTGAGCCACTGCATCCAGCCTAAATACACCAAATTTAAGGCTCATAGAGTCCACTTTGGTAATGAACCACCACTTATTTAAAATCTGATTAAAAATGCATGGTGTCTTTTTTGTGGACAACACAGGTAAAAAACAAAACAAACAAAATAAACATCATAGTGAAAAAACATATTTTACAATACAGTTAAAATGCAAAGTGAGGCCTGAGTTCTTATCCCAATTGTACTACTTGTTTTTACCATTCTATAATGAAATCAAATAAATATATGCATTATTATAGATACAAATTAGTGCAAGCTGTCCTCAAAAGAGTGTGAATAGGTGATGTCACTTCATTAAAATGGTGAGGTAGAAGCAAGGTGACTTCACTTCCTCCTACTGAAAGGTAAAATTTATAACACTGAGGCTGAGCCCAGTGGCTCACGTCTGTAATCCCAGCACTTTGGGAGGCCAAGGGGGCAGATCACTTGAGGCCAGGAGTTCAAGACTAGCCTGGCCAACATGGTGAAACGCTGTACTAAAAATACAAAAATATTAGCTGGGAGTGGTGGCACATACCTGTAATCCCAGCTACTTGGGAGGCTGAGGCATGAAAATTGCTTGAACCCAGGAGGCGGAGGTTGCAGTGAGCCGAGATCATGCCACTGCACTCCAACCTGGGTGACAGAGTGAGACTCTGTCTCCAAAAAATAAAATAAAATAAATTAAAAATAAACATATAGCACTGAGATTATTACCATCCGTATTCCAGAACTGAAATATAAGGATGAGACTAAGAGAATTTGACTTTTATATCCATGATACCCTTCCCTCAATTTTCCAGGCACGAAGCTTGCAGAAAATTTCCCCCAACTCATGGTTACTACACTGGAAAAAGTTAGATCAAGGTGGACAACCAACTTTCCCACCATCTTGGGTTCCCTGTACCTGCTTCAATCCATGGAAAGCATTGCAAGAGCCTGGAGACAGGGGGTGGAGGGGGCGGGGGTGAAATTCATGAGGACAGTCAGAGACAAAGGCAGGAGATGGGACTAGCATCCACAGACTGGGAAACTCTACTCTGTATCTTGGCCAAAACAGACATCAAATCAGAGTGGCTGTTCAGCAGCACAAGGAGGTATGTTTCATGGATCACCTAGGCATTAACCACTAGGCAGTTTTTCCACACTGCAAGGATATCCCCTTTGGGACCTCCTCCATCTGTGAAGGGCACTGCTTCAAAGTTTGCTAGAGCCAAGGCAAACCTGGGCTTAAAAGCCGTATACTGCCAAAAAGGAGGAAGTATTGCAGCAAAAAAAGGTATTCAACAGGTATATTACAAATAATTCTCTAAGCAAACATATCCAATAAAAACCAAAACAAGCCAGACAGAGAAGACTAGAATAGATAACTAATCCTTCAGTGTGAAGACATGGATGTACATCCACAAGAAACAATAGCAAACAGAGAACCAGGACCTCTCCTAATGGACAAAACAAGGAGCCAGTGATCAACCCTAACAAGACAGAGATAGGTGAGCTCGCTGATCAAGAATTCAAAATAGCAGTTTTAAGGAAACTCAGTGATCTCCAAAATAACACAGAAAAGCAACTAAGAAATTTATCAGAGAAATTTAACAAAGAGATTGAAATGATAAAAAAGGAAACAAATCCTAGAACTGAAAAAATGTATTTGCTGAACTGAAAAATTCATTAGCAGCTCTCTTGTATCTCTTGATCCAGCAGAATGGATCAACCAGAGGAAAAAATTAATGAGCTCAAAGACAGGCTATTGGAAAATACACAACCAGAGGAGGAAAATGTATGAAAAGGAATGAAGAATGCCTATAAGATACAGAAAATCACACCAATAGAGCAAATCTAAGAATTACTGGTATTCAAGAGGGAGCTGTGCAAGAGCCAGGGGTAGAAAGCTTATTCAAAGAAATAATAACAGGAAACTTCCCCAAACTTGGGAAAGATAAATATACAGGTACAGGAAGGTCAGAGATCACCAATCAGGTAAAACTCAAAATTACCCCAAGGCAATTAATAATCAAATTCTCAAAGGTCGTGGACAAAGAGAGGATCCTAAAAGCAGCAAGAGAAAAGAAGCAAATAACATATAAAGTAGCTGATAAGGTTTGGCTCTGTGGCCCTACCCAAATCTCATCTTGAATTATACTCCCATAATTCCCACATGTTATGGGAGGGATCCGGTGGGAGATTATTTGAATCATGGGAGCAGTTTCCCCATACTGTTCTCATGGTAGTGAATAAGTCTCATGAGATCTGATGGTTTTATCAGGGGTTTCCACTTTTGCATCTTCCTCATTTTTTTCTCTTGCCACCGCCTTGTAAGAAGTGCCTTTCACCTCCCACCATGATTCTGAGGTCTCCCCAGCCATGTGGAACTGTAAGTCCAATTAAACCTATTTTTCTTCTTAGTCTCTTGTATGTCTTTATCAGCAGTGTGAAAATGGACTAATACAGTAGTTCCAATTCATCTGGTAACAGACTTCTTAACAGAAACTATACAGGCCAGGAGGGAGTGGGACAACATATTCAAAGTGCTGAAAGAAAGAAACATGCCAAGTAAGAATTATGTACCCAGCAAAGCTATCCTTCAAACATAAAAGAGAAATAAAGCCTTTCACAGACAAACAAAAGCTGAGGGAACTTATCACCCCAGACCTTACAAGAAATGCTGATAAAGGGAGATCTTTAATATAAAAGAAAAAAATTAACATGCAAAAAGAAAACATTTGCAGGTATAAAACCTACTGGTAAAAGAAAGTACACAAACTCAGAATACTCTAACACTATAATTGTGGTATGCAATCCACTCATAAATCTAGTATGAAGACTAAATAACAAATCTATCAAAAACAATACTAGCTACAGTAACCTGTTAAGAGGTAGACAATATAAAGTACATAAATAGAGACAACAAAAAGTCAAAATGTGTGTGTAGGGGAATGAAGTTAAAGTGTGGTGTTAGTTTTTCCTTTATTTGTTGGTTTCTTTGTGATCAAAGATAAGTTGTCATTTGTTTAAAATAACTTGTCATATATATATATATAAATAAGATGTTTTTGTAAGCCTCATGGTAACCACAAAGGAAAAACCTATAATAAATATACTAAAAATAAAAAGCAATGAATTAAAACATACTACCAGAGGCTGGGTGTGGTGGCTTGCACCTGTAATTTCAGCACTTTGGAAGGCCAAGGCAGGTGGATTGCTTGAGCCCAGGAGTTTGAGACCAGCCTGGGCAACATGATGAAACCCTGTCTCTAGTAAAAATACAAAAATTAGCCAGGCATGGTGGCACACACCTGTGGGCCTAGCTACTTAGGAGGCTGAGGCAGGAGGATCGCTTGAGCCTGAGAGGTGAAGGCTGCAATGAGCTGAGATTGTGCCAGTGCCCTCCAGCCTGGGTGACAGATCAAGACCTGTCTCCAAAAAATAAATAAATAAGTAAATAAAATAAAACATACTACCAGAGAAAATTGCTTAACTACAAAGAAAGACAGTAAGGAAGGAAGAAAGAGAGAAGTTAACAAAACAACCAGAAAACAAGTAACAAAATGTAGTAGTAAGTCATTATCTATCAATAAGTACATTTATGTAAATGGACTGAATTATCCAAGTAAAAGACAGAGTGGCTGAATGGATAAAGAAATAAGACTCAACTATATGCTGCCTACAAGAGACCCACGTCATCTTTAAAGACACAGATAGACTAAAAAATGAAAGGATGGAAAAAGATTGTCCATGCAAATGGAAACTGACAAAAGCAGGAGTAGCTATAGTTAGTTAAAATAGACTACAACTTACACTTTAAAAAGAGTTAAAGAAGTTCACTATAATGATAAAGGGGTCAGTCCAGCAAGAGGATATAACAATTATAAATATCTGTGCACCCAACACAGAAACACTGAAGTATATAAAGCAGACAGTAATAGACCTAAAGGGAGGAATAGACTGCTATACAATTATAGTGGTGACTTCAATAACCCACTCTCAGTAATGAACAGATTATCCAGTTGGGAAATCAACAAAGGAACATCAGAGTTAAACTATACTCTAGATCAAATGGGCCTAAATTGACATTTAAATAGTGTGTAAATAGTCATTTTGTTGTGTGACATCGTAACAGCACTTTTGCTTTTATTTATGTAGGTATAAAAATATCCCATTTCTGGGCCGGGCACGGTGGCTCAAGCCTGTAATCCCAGCACTTTGGGAGGCCGAGACAGGCGGATCACGAGGTCAGGAGATCGAGACCATCCTGGCTAACACAGTGAAACCCCGTCTCTACTAAAAAATACAAAAAAACTAGCCGGGCGAGGTGGCGGGCGCCTGTAGTCCCAGCTACTCGGGAGGCTGAGGCAGGAGAATGGCGTGAACCCGGGAAGCGGAGCTTGCAGTGAGCTGAGATCCAGTCACTGCACTCCAGCCTGGGCGACAGAGCGACTCCGTCTCAAAAAAAAAAAAAAAAAAAAAAAAAAAAAAAAA
>NC_045441.1:54092312-54181894 GCF_002776525.5 Piliocolobus tephrosceles
AAAAAAAAAAAAAAAAAAAAAAAAAAAAAAAAAATCCCATTTCTGATTTCTTGAGTCAAATTAATTGAATGTTAGCCACAAGCTAGTTGAAGAGGAAGACATTACTACTGCTAGGCTAATCTTTATTAAACATTTTTTAAAAATCAAACCTCCACTTTCCCCTCTTTTCTACCTTCTTTTTTCCCTTGACCTTAATACTTAGTAGATGATCTCATGGCCTACTTCTCAGAGTATATAGAAACCTTCTGATAGGAGGTCTCTCAACTTTCTAATACCAAGTCTCCAAATCCACCTGTGTCCGTACTTATCCTGGTCTCCTTCCCTCAAGTTACAATAGAAGGAATATCTCTCTTCCTACCCAAGGTCAATATCTTTACCTATGCTTTGGATCCCAGCACTTCTTGTCTTCTCAGGAAATCTGTGCTATAGGTTATCCCTTCTCTCTCCTATATCTTAAATATTTTAAATGTCTTCTTTTCAATGGGGTTATTCCCGTCTGCTTATAAACAAGCTTGTTTTCTTCATTAAAGGAAAGGCTCCTGGCTAACAGTCACTCTTTCTTAAATAGTGCTTGGATGAACAATGTCCATGCTTGCCTGTGTAATTCTGTCTTTTCTGTACTTTTAGAGCTCACCCCATGGCTGAGATTATAGGTCTCCATATTTAATAAGGTTATATCTAAGTCTTCTAAACAAAGGAAACAGATAGTCTGCCTCATTTGTTTATTTATTTATTTGAGACCAAGTCTCACTCTGCCGCCCAGGCTGGAGTGCAGTGGTGCAATCTCAGCTCACTGCAACCTCTGCCTCCCAGGTTCAAGTCATTCTATTGGCTCAGCCTTCTGAGTAGCTGGGATTACAGGCAATGTGCCACCATATCCGGCTAATTTTTGTATTTTTAGTAGGGATGGGGTTTCACCATGTTGGCCAGGCTGGTCTCGAACTCCTGACCTCAGCTGATCCACCCACCTTGGCCTCCCAAAGTGCTGGGATTACAGGTGCGAACCACCGTGCCCAGCCTATTCTGCCTCTTTTATGTGGCTGCATGTATCTACTGTCACCCTTTAATGTGTTGATTTCTTGTTATAATTCCCAGAGAGGAATCTTTTTTTTCCCCAATTTACTTATTTCTAGAGAGGATCTCAGTGTGGCTTCAAAATACACAACACTAGTTTTTGCAGTATTTTTCTAAATAAAAATATTTCTTATCCAGGTGTGGTGGCTCATGCCTGAAATCCCAGCACTTTGGGAGGCTCAGGTGGGAGGATCACTTGAACCCAGGAGTTTGAGACCAGCCCGGGCAACATAGTGAGATCTCATCTCTAAAAAAATAAAAAATAAAAAAAAAAAACAAGTATTGTGTTGGGCACCTGTGGTCCCAACTACTAGGGAGGCTGAGGTGGGAAGATTGCTTGAGCCCAAGAGGTCAAGGCTGCAGTAAGTCATGATGGCACCACTGTACACTGCACAGATGACAGAGTGAGACTCTGTCTAAAAAGAACAAAAACAAACAAACAAAAACAACAACAAAAAAAAAAAAACGGCCGGGAGCGATGGCTCATGCCTGTTAATCCCAGCACTTTGGGAGGCGGAGGCGGGTGTATCATGAGGTCAGAAGGTCAAGACCATCCTGGGTAACATGGTGAAACCCCATCTCTACTAAAAATACAGAAACAAAATTAGTCAGGCATGGTGGCGGGCACCTGTAGTCCCAGCTACTCGGGAGGCTGAGTTGGGAGAATGGCGTGAACCTGTTGGCAGAGCTTGCAGTGAACTGAGATTGTGCCACTGCATTCCGGCCTGGGCGACAGAGTGAGACTTCGTCTCAAAACAAACAAACGAACAAAAACTTCTTCCAACTAGTGTGCATGTGTGCACCACCCAGATAATAGCAGCTTTGGCAGAATTTTATCTCTAGTCTTGTAGTTTTCATTTTTCGTATATAAAACTCAATGAGAAGTGCAATGTTAATTGAGTAGTTCCACTGAATAAAAAGAGGTTATGGCTTACTGACTTTATTGAAATAACTTGCATTTACATCAAGAGTTGACCAAAATTTCCTATTTTGAAAATTAGTACTGTACTTAGCTACTTAAATAGAGCCCATTGCCATGGAAGTTGGCAATACCATTTTAATAAAACAGGATTGAATATTTGTGGAGAAACATTAAATGCTTCATATTTTGCATGTCTTATGACTATGTGTATCAGTAAAAAGAAGCAATTGAATATGTTTCCACAAATGGAAAAGATGTTAAAGCAATAAGAAAAAAAGATGTATTTTGGCTGATTCAAGCTGATCAGAAGATGTATTTTAGGAGCAGAACTTCATTTACATATATTCAAATAACTATTGAACTCGTCGGTAATAACAGCTGCTTAATCTGAGTTTTATGATGGCTTTTTGACTTGTTGCTACTTAAAGCAATCATATAAAGGCAGCAAATCCCCACAACATCAGAAAATGTAGTATTGAAAAACTCCAGTATTAAGTTCCTATAGATGAGACTTCATGAGTAGTAGAAATAATAAAAGATGGTTCCACGAGTGTGTGATACAATAATAGGAATTAGTATGATTAAACTGGACAACTTTCATTTACTGGACAGATGGTAATTCTTAAGTAGAATTTTTCCAGAGAATCAGCACAATATAGGTACTGCAAAGGCACTTGTTACTAAAAATAAACAATCGAAAATAATTTGCAATGAAAGTTCAAAACTACTTGGCAGAATGAACGTGAGTATTCTTTAAAAAGCTAAGCCTTTTCAAAGGCTGAAGCTTGGCTTGCTGTTATGCATTTTATAAAACTACAACATAATTTTTTAAAGTTTCCCAAGCAAGCACTGTACAGTTCAGTTTTAAAAATTATATTTTTTTGCTTGGAATGTTTCTGAATTCCATCTAGAGAAATTTTACTGTAAGCATAGATAAGGAAAAAATGAAACCATTTTGGCAATCAAGAAGAACTTTAGAGATTTTTAGACTAACCACAAATGAAATAATGCCCTCTGACCTCAGAGTCTCAATGAGGGGATAATATGAGTGCTAGATTTTAAAAAGTTTAGTGAGTGGATGGTAATCTCTGAAAAGCAGATTGGAAGGCAGATCAGCATGAATTTGAAGATATGAAGAAACTCAGGGAGGTTCATAAAGGCTGGAGTATCATAGTGATTGCCTTTGTAAATATGAGGTTGTCAAACTCTATTCATTATTCAAGCCAGGAGTTTAGGGTTGATGGTCTCAGTAATTTTGTTGATGGAATATATGTTTGATGAATGAAGAGACTGTTTAACAGTTACATGCATTAATAAGCAAACTAAAGTCATAAACCTTAATATATTTTCTACAAATAATCCTATCAACTCAAATGGTGTTTATTTGGTGGTACAATTACATATGATGGTTCTGTTGATTATTTAGAAATCTTATTCAGTTTATAGATTTTATAGGTATGTATATTAGTTTCCTATTGCTGCTGTAACAAATTACCACAAACCTAGTGGATTGAAACAACACAAATGTATTATCTTATGATTCTGGAAGTCAGAAGTTTGAAATGGTTTTCACTGGGCTAAAATCAAGTTGTTATTAGGACTGCATTCCTTCTGGAGGCTCCAGGGGATAATTTGTTTTCTTGCCTTTTCTAGCTGTTAAGGTCACCTGGCTTCCTTGGCTTGTGGCCTCTTCCTCCATCTTCAGAGCCAGCAGCATAGCATCATAAACAGTCTCTATGTCATCACATCTCTTTCTTTGACTCTGACCCTCCTTCCTCCATCTTATAAAGACCCTTGAGATTACATTGGGCCCACCTGGATAATCCAGGATAGTGTCCCTCTCTCAAAATCTTTAATTTAATCATCTCTACAAAGTCCCTTTTGCTATGTAAGAACACATATTCACAGGTTCTGGGAATTTGGATATGGACATCTTTGTCATATTTTCCTGCCTACTGCAGTGTGATAGACTGGATTATTGTTCCAACTCTTCACTCCCTACCAATAAATAGGATTATAGATTCATACCCTTTCCAGCAATTTTGTAGTGCCTTCCCAAAATGGTTAAGTTGTATCCCCACCCCTTGGCTCTGGAATTGACCCTATGTCTTGCTTTGGCCTGTGAGATGTTGGTAGTTGTGATATAACTGAAGGCTTAAAAAGTGCTTGTATGATTGGGCCTGCTCTCTTGTACTTCTGTTATTGCCATGAGAAGAACATGCCCAAGACAAGAGTCATGTGGAATAGAGTTGAGTTGCCTTAGCTGAGTCTGGCCTGAATCAGTTTACCCTTGGCCAATCCACGGATCTCTACAAATTAATTATTGTTCTTTTAAATCAGTGAATTTTGAGATACTTTATTGTGCTTAATTTTTGTGGCAATCACTGATACAGTAGAGATCTTAGATTTTCCTTTTTCATAATCTTGTCTTCTACTTGCAGTTATTGTACTGCTAGATAACATTTCATCATACATTTAACACTTACTTAACAACTACCATGTGCCAGGTATATGCAAAGTTCTAGGCAGAAAGTTGGAAGCTTAATTTTCATGCTCCGTTCATGTAGCACTCATAGACATTCCCAAAAAAAGGGAGGAAAGGGCACAAGGAAGAGATGGAACTTGAAGTCATTCTATGATTGAATTGAATGGCAAAGATTTGATTTAGTTACTCATCATGATCAATCTGCATTACTGTGACATTAATTGAAAACATTTTTACTGAGAACTTAATTTGTGAATGTATTTGGTGTTAGGGATACATATGAGAAGATGCAAACTTTGTTTTCATATCTTTGTTTCAAATCTTTGTTTTCATTTCATATTACTGATCATAGCATTGTAAAAAAAAAGTGACAATTCTTTCTATTATATTCCATTTGATTTTATAGTCATAACAGGCATTGTGTTTCTGATTTTAAAAACATAATTTAGTAGGAAAAGAGATTAAAACTATTAGCTTAACTAAGTTTGGTTGGTTAGTATCTGTTGATTTTAGTAATTTATACCAGTGCTTCTCAAGCTATCTTTGATGAAGGACCATTTATTTTTTAAGTTTCTAATCTATGCTGACTGATACATTTATAAAATACAATAAGAAATGCCAAAACTGTGTCAAATTGTTATAAAACATTTCTGAATATTCTGGCTTTCTACACTCATCTTTTCTTGTACTGGTAACAAATAGTTTGTTGATTGGCACCTGCCAGTAGACTACACTTTTGGTAACACTGCTACTGATTCTAATTATTACAAATCAAGAATGTGAATATATTTGAATGCATGAAATTTGAAGACTTATCAGTAATTCATATGTCAAATTTATTGTTTTTTAATATTAGCTTTTAATTTTTTAAGTTAAGAAATGATATATGAAAATGTAAATGGGAAATGCTTTCTATTAATTCAGGTCCTTCTTCTCTCTCTCTCTTTTTTTTTTTTTTGGAAATGGTCTCACTGTGTCTCCCACACTGAAGTGCAGTGGCACAATCACAGCTCACTGCAGGCTCAACCTCCTGGGCTCAAGTAGTCTTCCCACCTGAGCCTCCTGAGTAGCTGGGACAACAAGCATGTGCCACCATGCTCAACTAATTCTTAAATTTTTTGTAGAGGTCTCATCGTGTTGGCTCATTGTGTTGCCCAGGCTGGTCTCGAACTCCTGGACTCAAGTGATTACTGGGGGCTCACACCAGTAATCCCAACACTTTGGGAGGCTAAGGCAGGTGGACTGCTTGAGCTTAGGAGTTTGAGACAAGCCTGGGCAACATGGTGAAACCCTGTCTCCCTCTGATTAAAAAAAAAAAAAGCCCGGCATGGTGATGCATGCCTGTAATGCCTGTAGTCCCAGCTACTCAGGAGGCTGAGGTCGGAGGCTTCCTTGAGCCTGGAGGCCAAGACTGCAGTGAACCATGATTTTACAACTGTATTCCAGCCTGAGCAACAGAGCAAGATCCAAAAGACAGAGAGAAAGAGAGAGAGAGAGAGAGAAGAAAGGGGAAGGAAGGAAGGAAGGGAGGGAGGGAGGGAGGGAGGGAGGGAAAAGAAAAGAAAGAAATGCAAAAGAAGAAAGAAGAAAGAAAAGAAAATAAAGAAAATCCTCTTCTAATGTGTAGCAGTCAATTACAATAAAAAGAAAGCAGATAATTTGGGGATACTTCAGGAAGTCCTTTGTGCTCTAGCAAGTTAGGTAATTTTTCTAGATTTTAAAAGTTATTTGTTTTCATAGCATTGCATAGAATATAAAAATAATTCTTTTACCTCTGAAAAAAATAAGGTAGCTATTTAAAAAGTAAAAGCAAATGCTTATAGAAATATAAAGCAAGCTGGCTGGAGAGGAATTGGAATTGTCAGTGATTTTTTTCTCTTATATATGGGTTCCTGGGGGAGGCATCGCGTTTGAAGCGATAACATGGTTTTAGGGTCAAAGCAAATAACTAAAACAAGGAGGAAGCTAGTTTCTCATTACACTGCAATATGTCTTTAGAATGTTGAACAAATGGAATGAAGGACAACAAAGCACATCAATGGTAAATTACATAATTCTTGATGTCTTCTCTTGTCCCATAGACGTGTCTATGGCAACCCACAAATCGTAAAGACTGGGTAGATGTCAACAGTGCTGACTTTCTTTGTTTACCAAATTTCAGTACATAAAACCACACTAAAGTAGTCATTAAACAAAGAAGAACTGAAAGGGGAAGAGTTGAGATCTGAATTATTTAAATAAAAGTATCTTAAAATTATAGTATTAGGGATGAGGGTAAAAATTGTTTAGTATTATGAAATTAAATTAAGCATGGATTTGATGGATGAATATAGGGAAAAAGTATAAAAATTAAATGGGGTTGAAATGGGGGTAGGGATGGAATAATTTCTAAGTATTGTAATATGCAATGCACATTGTGAGCAGATATACAAGACAGTACTTAAAGTCCTGTAAAAATGTGTGTATGTGTGGTGTGTGTGTTTCTTTTGCCTAGTAGTGGGACACTATAGAAAAAGGGAGAATTTTGAGCGCCTTTTAAATCTTTTTTTTTTTTTGGGACAAAGTCTTGCTCTGTCGCCCAGGCTGATGTGCAGTGGTGCACTCTTGGTTCACTGCAACCTCCACCTCCCAGGTTCAAGCAGTTCTCGTGCCTTAGCCTCCCGAGTAGCTGGGATTACAGGTATGTGCCGCCATGCCCAGCAAACGTTTGTATTTTTAGTAGAGACAGGGTTTTACCATGTTGGCTAGGCTGGTCTTGAACTCCTGACCTCAAGTGATCTGCCCACCTCAGCCTCCCAAAGTGCTGGGATTACAGGCATGAGCCACTGTGACCAGCCTAAATCTTATTTAATTGTACTCATATTGGTCTTAGTCATTTGTACGACACTACTGTTTAATATTGACAACTTTGAAAGTCACTGAGAAAAGTTAAATGGCAATTTAATGTTAAGAGCTGCTTATGGTAATCAAATCCATCAAAGCCCTTCATGAATATATTAAGCACAAACCCACTGAATTACTGTTGCTGAAGACAGCTTGGTATTTTAAAATTGCCTAGTGAGAATAGATGTACTATAATAATAGGAAGGACTCTGGTTACAGTTTACTATTTTATCTTTACGTATAGAAAGAAATCCAGACCTGTTTTTAATTATTTAATGTTCTAGAATCTTTGCCAACCTAGTGGAGGTATTTTTTTTTTCCAAAACGGAGTCTTGCTCTGTTGCCCAAGCTAGAGTGCAGTGGCACAGTCTCGGCTCACTGCAAGTGGGGATTTTTTTTTCTTTAGCTATAAAATGATTTCTAGAAGTATATTTAGAAAATTATGTTTCATCTAGATTGTTATTTAAATAGCTGCAATAACAAAAATAAAATTCCTGTGACAAACTAATTCATAGGGGCAGTGGTACAAAAATTCAGTAAATAGTTCATATAGAATAAATTATGATTCAGAGGCCAAGTGCGAATCCTCCAAAGTTTAATTAATAAGGCAGCTGCATTCTTTGGTTTCATTCTTCTAGGGGACTGTCTTTTCATTAAATGTTAATAAGGATTTTGTGGGGATCAGTGCTATCCTAAAGAGAGAGCAGGGCACACAGCATAACATACGACCATGAACATCTTGCTTGCTTTACACTGCTAGTCCTGAAATCATTATTTGGAAGACTGATGCAGCCTGCCTTCCCTTACAATGTTTTAAATTCCAAAATACTGTCTCAATTGTCTTTCATCCAAAGTCATAGTGTGCTTAATCCAGGTATTAAACCATTAAATCCAGGTATTAAATTATTAAACATGATTTCTCAAACCAACCTAGATCAAAGTAAAAAGGAAGATAGTTACCCATCCACTCTCTCTCTGATTGGTAAAATTTCAAGTAGTGCAGGAAGGGTCATCTTTAGCAGTAGGGTGGATTGGGGAAAATTAAGTTGTATCAGTGACCCTGAATTTTTCCCCTTAGGAAAGCTCGAGGACAACTTTCCCTGACTCTGTGATGGACCAAGAATAAAAATGAGATATTTAGGATCACTCAATTGGGCCTCTGAGGTAGAAAGTAGAGATTTTGGTGATAAGAATTAAAGGGAGAGAATCAAAAGTTTTTGTCTTTTAAAGTACCTGCTCAAAGTTCAAGGTAACTTCATCAAACCATCGAGGAGTAGTAAAACAATTCACATGAAGAAAAGGGATTCTGCATTAAATTTTAGGTAGTAATGAAGAACGAGAATTTTCTTGGCATGTTCCTAGTGCACATACACCTTGGGGACTAAGCCTGAAATAGAAGGCAAGAATGGGATTTGGAGCCGGGCGCGGTGGCTCAAGCCTGTAATCCCAGCACTTTGGGAGGCAGAGACGGGCGGATCACGAGGTCAGGAGATCGAGACCATCCTGGCTAACACGATGAAACCCCATCTCTACTAAAAAAAATACAAAAAACTAGCCGGGTGAGGTGGCGGCGCCTGTAGTCCCAGCTACTCAGGAGGCTGAGGCAGGAGAATGGCATAAACCCGGGAGGTGGAGCTTGCAGAGAGCCGAGATCTGGCCACTGCACTCCAGCTTGGGCCACAGAGCGTGACTCTGTCTCAAAAAAAAAAAAAAAAAAAAAAAAAAACAGAAAAACAAAGAATGGGATTTGGACCCATCTCTTCTCTGGAGATCCAGATAGAATATAGCAGCAGCCTATAAATTAAGACCAAGAGTAAGGCAGAGCCAGAGTCCAAGAAGCCTAGATGTAATCAAGACAAATATGTCTCTTTATTAAAAATAAACACAGTAAGGACTTGGTCTCCGAACCGGGCAGGAGAAACTCAGTTACTAGAGCTAGGATATAAGATCAGAGCCAGATTATCATGAAAGCTGAGCCTTCTGATGGTTAGGTTCCTGAGCACTGAGAATCTTAGATAAAAGAAATCAATTCAGTTAAAGGGAGAAGAGGGCTGCTACCTGCGCAGGGAACCAGGTAGCCTCTGACAAGTCTGGAATGGGATGGATAGTTCTCTCACCTTATTCCTAATTTGTAGAACCCTAAAGACATACAGCATTATGTTAATTGTTCAACTCTAGTTCATATTAAATTGCTTGTTCTTAAAATGATTGACCAGGGCAGCAAAGTGCCTGAGTACAGTCATGTGCCACACAATGACGCTGGTCGATGGACCACGTATATGACAATGGTCCCATAAGATTATAAAACTGTATTTTGACTGTACCTTTTCTATGTTTAGATACACAAATACTTACCATTATGTTATAATGCCCATAGTATTCAGTACATTAACATGCTATGCAGGTTTATAGCAGAAGAGCAATAAGCTATACCAT
Organism: Piliocolobus tephrosceles; assembly: GCF_002776525.5. Taxonomy (NCBI): domain Eukaryota; kingdom Metazoa; phylum Chordata; class Mammalia; order Primates; family Cercopithecidae; genus Piliocolobus; species Piliocolobus tephrosceles. Next base: position 54,102,113 of record NC_045441.1, read on the forward strand.
CTAGCTAGGTGTGTAGTAGGCTATAGATCTAGGTTTGTGTAAATACGCTTTATGATGGGCCGGGTGCGGTGGCTCAAGCCTGTAACCCCAGCACTTTGGGAGGCTGAGACAGGCGAATCACGAGGTCAGGAGATCGAGACCATCCTGGCTAACATGGTGAAACCCCGTCTTTACTAAAAAAAAAAAATACAAAAAACTAGCCGGACGAGGTGGCGGATGCCTGTAGTCCCAGCTACCCGGGAGGCTGAGGCAGGAGAATGGCATAAACCCAGGAGGGGGAGCTTGCAGTGAGCTGAGATCTGGCCACTGCACTCCAGCCTGGGTGACAGAGCGAGACTCCGTCTCAAAATATATATATATATATACTCTATGATGACAGACATACACAATGACAAAAATCACCTAATGATGCATTTCTCAGAATGTGTCCCTGTTGTTAAGTGATGCATGACTGTGTATGTTTGTGTGTATGTGAATGAGATGGACAGCAAATCTTGCTAACTTAGTAAATTTTACTAATAAGATTAATAACAATTATGAACTAAAAACTCAAATTGTGAACTGCATCTATCAGTACCTTTGGTTTTAGTTGGGTTCTATGTCACATCTTTTCAGAGTAAATGACTTCATATGAATTCCAGTGAGAATATTTTTTCTTGTTGACTGCCACACAATGATAAACTTATACCAACTAACCATGGAAGTTTCAAATGAAAACAAGGATAATAACTTAGAAAATGAAAACAAGTCTTTATTTGTAAAAATTCTTGAAAGAGCCCTTACAAGATAACTTGAGAGCCAATAGGTTTTACACTTTGTTTAGATGGATTAGGCTGCAAAATAAATGCAACTTCAATTGCTTAATTTATTTTATTAGTTTATTTATTTATTTTTGAGATAGAGTCTTACTCTGTCACCCAGGCTGGAGTGCAGTGGCACGATCTCAGCTCACTGCAACCTCCGCCTCCCAGGTTCAAGCAATTCTCCTATCTCAGCCTCCTGTGTAGCTGGGACTACAGTTGCATGCCACCATGCCCGGCTAATTTTTGTATTTTTAATAGAGACGGGGTTTCAGCATATTGGTCAGACTGGTCTCAAACTCGGCCTCAGGTGATCCACCCACCTCAGGTTCCCAAAGTGCTGAGATTACAGCTGTGAGCCACTGTGCCCAGCCCAGTTGCTTCATTTGTTTAGTCCACATTTTACTTATGATAGTATAATGGCTGTCGACCTAAATTTACTAGAATCTTTTTTCTGCAGGTTCTGGTTAGGCTAGGCCACAAAATGTATTCTTTTATAAGAAGATTTGGAGAGCAGAAATGAAGTAGCAGTCGTTTTGTAGTTCACACGTATTATTGCTTACTGTTTTGCTCACTTCATTGGTGTAAGTCAGCAGCTGAGCCTGCAACTGCTTCATTTTCTATTGGATCCTCCTTCTACTTCTCTGACTCTTGGTCAAGTGTGTGCATTTAGCTCTTTAATGAGGGACTCTGGCTTCTGAAGGACATCCATCAAGTGAGAGCTAACTTGGGTTTCAGGTTGTGCTCATGAACTATGGCTTATACTTCTGGTTACCAGCTTGTCATGAAGTTCTTCCATCTTCCCTTTCTGATTCCCTGCTCCGTGGACTTTGAGCTCGAGCATCAGATGTAAAGATAACTGCCTTATATAAAGAGACAGTTTAACCAGCTTTCACAATTGGGAAAGGTTTAATCTTTGTAACAAATTGCCATATATTATATCTTTTTCCATCTCTCTAGCTTCATTCTAGTAGTTTTGATTTTCTTCTTGAACTCTGACTGATAGAGAATTGGGACAGTGACAGTACAAAATGAAAACAGATCTTTTGACCCCCCACCCCCCACCTCAGTTGTATTGTCAGGAAGCAGGTTGAAAAAATTATACAACCATTCATGGAAAAAGACGGGTGGCTCAGAGGAATAACGAAGAGCCAAGGATAAGTTATTTCCAGGTGGGAATAGAACTGTGTCCTAATCAAATAATTTGCCACATTTTCCTGGTTGGGCTTCAGAATTGCTTTGGACCAGTGATCTTTGTTTACTTCCTGTTCTCCCCACCTTTTGAATAGGAATGTCTATGGTGGTTATCCTATGAGTGTCTCCTCTTGTATGTTGAATATGTGGGGACAAGATAACTTGTCTTCATACTACATAGAGCTTTAGTTTGAGATATCTGTACTTAAAGAGGTGTGTGTGTGTGTGTGTGTGTGTGTGTGTATATATATATATATATATATTTTTTTTTTTTTTGAGATGGAGTTTTGCTCTTGTTGCCCAGGCTGGAGTACAATGGCATGATCTAGGCTCACCACAACCTCCGGCTCCCAGGTTCAAGCAATTCTCCTGCCTCAGCCTCCTGATTAGGTGGGATTACGGGCACGCACCACCATGCCTGGCTAATTTTTTGCATTTTTAATAGAGACGAGGTTTCTCCATGTTGGTCAGGCTGGTCTCGAACTCCCAACCTCAGGTAATCCACCTGCCTCGGCTTCCCAAAGTGCTGGGATTACAGGCATGAGCCACTGCGCCAGCCTCAAAGAGCTGTATTTAAGGAATTAAACCAGAGGAGCACCATCCACACCTGAGCTTCATTTAAATGATGAGATTCTGGACTTTGAGCCTATGTGACAATGAGATGAGACTTTGCAAGTGGCTTTGGGAGGGGATCAGTGTATTTTTGCATGTGGGAGGGATGTGAACCATTGGGCATCAGAGGGACAACTATGATAGCCAGCTTCCAGTGTGGGCCCCAATGATCTCTACCTCCAGTATTCACAGCCTTCTGTAGTCCCTTCCCCCTTTCCAGCAGGCTTGGTCTGTGTTACCAATTAAATATGGTAGCAGTAAAGTGATGTCACTTTTGAGATTAAGTCATAAAGATATTGCAGCTTCTGTCTTGGTTACTCTGTCTTGTGGATTAACTGCTTTGGGAAGCCAGCTGTCATATCATGAGGATACTCATGCAGCCTTATGGAGAAGTCCATGTTGTGAACAAGTGAGGCTTTTTTTCTAACAGTCAAAGAGGAATGGAGGACTCTAGTCAGCAGTCCTGTAGATGAGCCATCATCAAAGCAGATTCTCTAGCCATGGTGAAGTCTTCAGGTGACTGCAGTTCTCATGAGAGACTCTGAGCCAGAGTCATCTAGCTAAGTCGCTTGTGGATTCCTAACCACCAGAAACTGTGAGATACTGTTTGTTTTAAGCTACTTAATTTTGTTATGCAGCAATAGATAGCTAATATAATGCCTAAGTATAAATATAATCTTTCTTCCACATGTCTATGAAAGCCAAATAAAAATGAAGATAAGAGAGGCTGTGTTGTGGGAAGTCAGGGACCCCAAATGAAGGGACCCGCTGAAGCCACCGCAGAAGAACATAAATTGCGAAGATTTCATGGACATTTATTAATTCCCCAAATTAATACTTTTATAATTCCTTACACCTGTCTTTACTGCAATCTCTGAACATAAATTGTGAAGATTTCATGGACACTTATCACTTCCCCAATCAATACTGTTGTGATTTCCTATGCCTGTCTTTACTTTAATCTCTTAATCCCGTCATCTTCTTCTTAAACTGAGGAGGATGAATGTCGCCTCAGGACCCTGTGATGATTGTGTTAACTGCACAAATTGTTTGAAGAGCATGTGTGTTTGAACAATATGAAATCTGGGCATCTTGAAAAAAGAACAGGATAACAGCGATGTTCAGGAAATAAGGGAGGTAACCTTAAACTGACTGCCAGTGAGCCCGAAGGAACAGAGCCATATTTCTCTTCTTTCAAATGCAAATAGGAGAAATATCGCTGAATTCTTTTTCTCAGCAAGGAACGTCCCTGAGAAAGAGAATGCGCCCTGAGGGTAGGTCTATAGACGGCACCCTTAAGGCGATCGCCTTTTATGGTGAAAACCAAAGGGCTGAAATAAGCCCCGGTCTCCTGTAGCGCTTCCAGGCTTATTAGGACGAGGTAATTCCCACCTAATAAATTTTGGTTAGACAGGTTGTCCACTCTCAAACCGTGTCTCCTGATAAGATGTTATCGATGACAATGTGTGCCCAAAACTTCATTAGCAATTTTATTTTCGCCCCATCCTGTGGTCCTGTGATCTCGTCCTGCCTCCACTTGCTTTGTGATATTTTATTACCTTGTGAAGTATGTGATCTCTGTGACCCACACCCTATTCGTGCACTCCCTCCCCTTTTGAAAATTGCTAATAAAAACTTGCTGGTTTTATGGCTCAGGGAACATCACGGAACCTGCTGACATGTGATGTTTCCCCCGGGACACCCAGCTTTAAATTTCTCTCTCGTACTCTTTCCCTTTATTTCTCAAACCAGCGGAGATGCCTAGGAAACAGAAAAGAACCCATGTTAACCATTGGCAGTGGGTTCTCCCGATAAGGCTGAGAAAAGTAAATTGTATTTTGGCCTACTTTCTATTTTTCTTTGGTGCTTATTTAGCTTCTCTTAAACCTAGGCCTGTGGGAAAATACTTATTCAGTGCCCCTAAGCTAATTTTAAAGAACATAAGAAAGGCAGTTAGCTCCAGTTATAAGGATATATACATATATCTTTGAACTGGAGAATCTACTTTTGGTAAGACAAATCACAAGATTTTAGCAGAGTCTAGTCTCTCCTTTGCAGAATGGTAGGGAGGCCACTACCTCTCTTAGGTTGAGATTTAAAGTTACATTTGTTATTCTTTTTTTTCAACCTAATATGACTAGTTTAAAGAATGTAAAGTATGATTTGATTTACTTCTTGGTTTTTGTTATGGAAACAAGAGAAATAAGAATGTATTTCTCCTAAATTCTCTTTATTATACTTTCCATCTTATAATCAATTTCAATAACTTTAACAATAAACAGTAAAAATGATAGACTATACAAAGCATTGCCCAAGTGAATCCATCATGGACTTGTGTCTGAGAATGGCTTCCTAAATAGGGGAAATGTGTTTCACACGAAAAGTCCATTTTCTGTTATTGCCTTTTTTTTATTTGGACTATGAGATGCTATATATTTTAAGGTAATCTTAATAGTTTCCTGTCTCTCACTAACAAGAATGACTTGTCATAATGAGCAGTGTAGATTCTGTCCATTTGATCCACTCCAGAAAGCTGTCTGTTTGATACAAGAGCAAATCACCTCAATTCCTTAGTGGAATGACTGGAGTATAAGTGAATAAATGAGACACAGGAATTTAAAAAAAGGTTCAGTTCTATCAGAAGGAAACAGAGGATTGGAACATTTGGAGGCCTGGTTTAATAAAAAAATGTGACAAGACAAATAATTATATGTGATAACTGTAGAGGGAGGAAGAATCCTCCCTAATACAAAATGTCCATGAAATAGTCATTTTCTTCTTTAGGAAGGAAGATAATTTTGTAGCTTAAGAAAAATAGTTCTCAATTCTTTGAAGTTGGAAGACCTATATTGTAAAATGACTATTTATTTTATTTTACCTCCACCAAAAATAATTCAAATTTTCTGTGCTCTTTATAATTCATCACATTTTAAAATCTGGGTAGGAATTTCAGATTCCATTTTGGGGAATGGGTTTGTTTGTGGGGGTGTCTTTTTTTGTTTTTATTTTTGCATGTTTTACTTCAGCCGTAAAGTTTTTGTCTTTTTTTGTTTGTTTGTTTTGAGAGGCAAGATACAGACTCTAAAGTGCTCTATTTTTTCCTTTTATAACTAGTTTACTTTTGTCTCAGAGAACTACACAAAAATGTCATACTGTATTTGACTTTCCAATTTTTTATTAGACTGAAGTGTTTTTGATGAACTATTAATAAAGTTGTTATTCTGTGTTAGGTTTAGGATTCCAGCTGAGGATGAAAGATAAGTTACAACAAATTTTGTGCCCTATAGTAGCTGGGAAGTAGCAAAGTGATTCTCACCTATGAGGATTTTTTTTTTTTTTTTTTCCAGTGACAGAGTCTCGCTCTGTTGCCCAGGTTGGAGTGCAGTGGTGTGATCTCAGCTCACTGCAATCTCCGCCTCCCAGGTTCTAGCAATTCTCTTGTCTCAGCCTCCCTAAGCAGCTGGGACTATAGGCGCACATTATCACAGCCGGCTAAGTTTTTGTATTTTAGTAGAGACGGGGTTTCACCATGTTGCTCAGGCTGGTCTCAAACTCCTGAGCTCAGGCAATCCACCCACCTCGGCCTCCCAAAGAGCAAGATTACAGGTGTGAGCTACAGCTGAGGACTGTTTAACATGCAGATTCTCAGGCCCCAACCTAATAAGACTGACTCAGAATCTCTGGGGATGGGATTTGAGAATTCACAATGTAATAGGTTCTCTCTGTGATTCTAATGAAAACTAAAGTTTAATTGATCTAGTGAAGGTTGGAGGGCAAAGGAATAAACAATTTACATTGTGACTGGTGCCCAGGCACAACGTAAGATATAACAGTAACTTCTAGGAAAGAGCCATTACCTCTACCAAGGGAAATCCAAGTGAAGACTTAATATAGAAGCTGACATTTGCATGGTTTTGAAAATGTGCCTTGCCAAGCAGAGATGGAGGGTGTGGCAGGGGGCATCTCAATGACTCATGTTGTCAATGATATTTCTACTAAGAGAAATACACAGTGTATACTCACTAATGCTTTGCCTAGGCAGTTTCTGGCTGAAGCCTTCCTCTTCAGCCTCTATTCTGTGTTCTTCAGGGATTTTGGTGACTTAATTTTCCTTGATGGTTCTACACCAGGTTTTGAGGGATTTTAATGTTAAGAGGCACTTGAATGTAATAAATATGTATATATGTACATATATGTAATAAATATATGAGTGTATACACACACACACACATACACACACACACAAACAGGAATACCTCACAGATTTTGCAGATTAGGTTCTAGACCAAACCAATAAAGCAACTATTGCAGTAAAGTAAGTCACACAAATATTTTGATTTCCCAGTGCATATAAGCATTATGTTTACTGTAGTTTATTAAGTATGCAGTAGCATTATCTCTAGAAAAATAACTAATGCCGGGCGCGGTGGCTCAAGCCTGTAATCCCAGCACTTTGGGAGGCTGAGACGGGCGGATCACGAGGTCAGGAGATTGAGACCATCTTAGCTAACACGGTGAAACCCTGTCTCTACTAAAAATATACAAAAAAACTAGCTGGGCGTGGTGGTGGGCACCTGTAGTCCCAGCTACTCGGGAGGCTGAGGCAGGAGAATGGCGTGAACCCGGGAGGCGGAACTTGCCGTGAGCTGAGATCCGGCCACTGCACTCCAGCCTGGGTGACAGAGCGAGACTCCGTCTCAAAAAAAAAAAAAAAAAAGAAAAATAACTAACATACCTTCCTGAAAAATACTTTATTGAAACTGAGCATGTCGGTACATTACTGTAGTCCCAAGCCACTCAGGAGGCTAAGGTGGGAGGATCCTTTGAGCCCAGGAGTTCCAGGCCAGCCTGGGCAAACATAGGGAGACCTCCATCTGTAAAAAAAAAAAGCCCCCAAACTTTATTGCTAAAAAATAATAATGATCATCTGAGTCTTCAGCATGTTATCTTTTTTCTGGTGGAGGGTCTTACCTCAGTGTGAATGGCTGCTGACTGATCAGGGTGGTGATTGCTGAAGGCTGGGAAGGCTGAGGCAATTTCTTGAAATAAAACAAAAACGAAATTTGTCTCCTCGATAGACTCTTCCTTTCATGAAAGATTTCTCTGTGGCATGTGATGTTGTTTGCTAGCATTTTACCCACAGTATAACTTCTTTCAATACTGGAGTCAATCCTCTCCAACCACGGCTTTATCAACTAAGTTGATGTAGTATTCTAAATCCTTTTTTATTATTCACAGTTAATCTCAGTATTCACACCATCTTGACTGCAGTAGATTTCATCTCAAGAAACCACTTTCTTTGCTCATTCATAAGAAGCAACTCCTCATACCTCCAAGTTTTATCATGAGATTGCAGCAGTTCAGTCACATCTGCAGGCTCCACTTCTAAATGTAGTTCTCTTGCTATTTCCACCACATCTGTAGTGACCTCCTCCACTGGTCTTGAACCCCTCAAAATCATCCCTGAGGGTTAGAATCAACTTCTTCCAAACTCTTGTTAATGTTGGACTCTTCCTATGAATCATGAATATTCTTTTTTTTTTTTTTTGAGACGGAGTCTGGCTCTGTCGCCCAGGCTGGAGTGCAGTGGCCGGATCTCAGCTCACTGCAAGCTCCGCCTCCCGGGTTTACACCATTCTCCTGCCTCAGCCTCCGGAGTAGCTGGGACTACAGGCGCCCGCCACCTCGCCCGGCTAGTTTTTTGTATTTTTTTTAGTAGAGACGGAGTTTCACCATGTTAGCCAGGATGGTCTCGATCTCCTGACCTCATGATCCGCCCGTCTCGGCCTCCCAAAGTGCTGGGATTACAGGCTTGAGCCACCGCACCCGGCCATGAATATTCTTAATTGCATCTAGAATGGTGAACCTTTTTCAGAAGCTTTTCAATTTACTTTTCCCAGATGTATTAGATAAATGACTATCTATGGCAGCTATAGCCATATATATATATATATATATATATTTTTTTTTTAAGATAGCGTCTCATTTGTGGCCCAAGCTGGAGTTCACTGGCACAGTCATACCTCCCTGTAATCTTGAACTCCTGGGCCCAAGGGATCCTACATCTCCCTTCCTGAGTAGCTAGTACTACAGGCACACACCACCACACCTGGCTAATTATTTTATTTTTTGTAGAGATGGGGTGCCACTCTGTTGCCCAGGCTGGTCTTGAACTCTTGGCCTCAAGTGATCCTCCTGCCTCAGCCTCCCAAAGTGCTGGGATTACAGGTGTGACCCACCATGGCCAGCCATGAAATATATTTTTAAAATAAGACTTGAAAGTTGAAACTACTCCTTGATCCATGGGCAGCAGAATGGATGTTGTACTAACAGATATGAAAACATTAATCTTCTTATATATTTTCATCAGAGCTCTTAGGTGACCAGGTGCACTGTCAATAAGCAGCAATATTTTGAAAGGCATCTTTTTTTCTGAGCAGTAGATCTCAACAGTGGGCTTAAAATACTCAGCAAATCATTCTATAAACAGATGTACTGTCTTCCAGGCTTTGTCGTTCCACTTATAGAGCACAGGCAGAGTAGATTTATCATAATCCTTAAGGGCCCTAGGATTTTCAGAACAGTAAATGAGCATTGGCTTCAACTTAAAGTCAGCAGCTGAAATAGTTCCTAACAAGAGACTCAGCCTCTCCTTTGAAGCTTTGAAGCCAGGCATTGACTTCTACTCTCTAGCTACAAAAGTCCTAGATGGCATTGTTTTCCAATAAGTGTTGTTTCATCTACATTGAAACTCTTTGTTTAGTATAGCCACCTTCATCAGATATCTTAGATAGATTTTTTTTTTTTTTTTTTTTTGAGATGGAGTCTCACTCTGTTGCCCAGGCTGGAGTACAGTGGTGCTATCTCGGCTCAGTGCAAGCTCTGCCTCCCAGATTCACGCCATTCTCCTGCCTCAGCCTCCCAAGTAGCTGGGACTACAAGCGCCAGCCACGGCTGGCCACCACGCCCGGCTAAATATTTTGTTTGTATTTTTTTTTAGTAGAGACAGGGTTTCACCATGTTAGCCAGGATGGTCTCTATCTCCTGACCTCGTGATCCGCCCGCCTCATCCTCAAAGGGCTGGGATTACAGGCATGAGCCACCACGCCTGGCCTTAGCTAGATCTTTTTGATAACTTGCTGCAGCTTCTTCACCAGCATTCGCTGCTTCACCTTACACTTTCATGTTCTGGAGATGGCTTCTTTCCTTAAACATCATGAACCAACCTCTGCTAACTTCCAACTTTTCTTCTGCAGCTTCCTTACCTCTCAGCATTTGTAGACTTGAAGAGAGTTAGGGCCTTGCACTTGATTAGGCTTTGGCTTAAGGGAATGTTATGTTTGGTTTGATCTTCCATCCAGAACATGAAAACGTTCTTTACCAGCAACAAGTCTCCTTCGCTTTCTTATCATTTGCATGTTCACTGGAGTAGCATTTTTAGTTTCCTTCAAGGACTTTTCCTTTGCATTCACTACCTGGCTGTTTGGTGCAAGAGCCCTAGCTTTTGGTCTGTCTCGGCTTTCAAAATGCCTTCCTCACTAAGCTTAAACATTTCTTGCTTTTTGATTTAAAGTGAGAGACATGTGATCCGTTTACTGGAACACTCAGAGGCCATTGTAGGGTTATTCATTGACTTAATGTCAATATTGTTGTGTCTCAAGTAATGGGGAGGCCCAAGAGAGGGAGAGATATGGGGGAAGGTATGGTTGGTAGAGCAGTCAGAATGCACACATTTATGGATTACAGTCGCTGTCTTATATGGGTGCTGTTTGTGCTGCCCCAAAGTAATTATAATAGTAACTTCAAAGATCACTATAACATATATAATAATAATAATGAAAAAGTTTGAAATATTGTGAGAATCACCAAAATGTGACACAGACATGAAGTGAGCACATGCTTTTGGAAAAATTGCGCCCATAGATTTGGTTGATGAAGGGTTGCCACAAACCTTCAATTTGTTAAAAAATGTAATATCTGGGAAGCACAAAGATGTATGCCTGTTAAAGGTTTTAAAGAAGCCATTTTTTTTTTAGAGAAAACTTTTAAGAAGCTTTACAGATAGCAGACAATAAGTATTTGTTGACTAAATGGTCAAGTTGGAGTGAGCAGATTTTATAATTTTATTCTACTAATCACCACCAGCAATTTTATTTTTGATGCTTGTAGATGGACAGTGGTGCCTATGTCTATTAGGCATTCTGATTTTTTGTTTTGTTTTGTTTTTTCCTGCCAAAGGACAGTGCTTAGAACTTCCCATTCTTCCTTATAGTGGGGAAAATCTGTCACCCCAAGGATATGAATTAGGTAGAGAAGTAATGTAAGAGCCAATCACAACGCGCGCTGCGGGGCGGCTCCAGACTGGCTTCTCCGGGAGGACTGGCGGAAGATGAGACTTCCTTACCTCCGTTCAATCGGACAAAGAAGACCATAATAGTTTTGGACAATAGAAAATTCCTTGTGGGTTAAACTGCGGTGGGACTGACTGTTACGCAGAAGGCGTAATCGGAAAACTTCTATACACTGTGTGTCACGGATACATTATTTTCTGGAATCCTGGAGAAACGATCAGCAGTTGTGGTGGCACCAGTACCAAAAATGGCTGTAAGGCGCTTCGGACGCTGGATCAGGTGACGCAGGATCAGGTGACGCAGCCTCAGTCCGCCCACTTCCCACCAGTGGCTCCTCCTCCTGCTTCCCGGCGTAGCGGTGGGCGTGGCTTGCCCGGAGGCTCTTCTGGGGCCGGGAAAACCGAGGAATACACATGCGCAGTTGGACCCCTCAGGCCTTTAGTGTCCATTCCTACCCATCTCCCCGCCCCGACCCTCTGGGCGGGGCTGGGCCGATAGTCCAGCTGCTGCTTGCTGGAGATTCAGTGACTTCCTTATTGTGAGTGTTGGCCCGCCAGTGTCCCGACTCGTAGCCCCGCTGTTTTTATCCGGGCCGCTAGCCTGAGTCTAGGTCGCAGCCGCAGCCCCAACCCTTCGGTCACCTTTTCAGCGCAGGTTCTTTCCCCGAACGCCCTGCGCTCCCTAACATGCCCAACCCCAGCAGCACCTCCTCTCCATACCCCCTCCCTGAGGAAATTAGGAACCTGTTGGCAGGTAAAGAGCGGGAAGGCGGCGGTAATGCTGTTGGGGCGGGGGCGAGGGAACGGTAAGCTGGTGGGGCAGAAGCACTCAGAGTCCTTATTCTCCATCCCCACGCTCCCTACGTCTTCTAGCCAGTGGGGTCGGCACAGGGAGGAGAGAAGAAGGGTTGTTTCGTCTCAGAAAGGGAGTGGGCGTGTGTGTTGAAATTTGGTGCGGGGATGGTGGCGAAGCCCTTTTTGGTGGTCTACACAAATGGGATCAGGACGTTTCTATGTGCATTGTGAAGACTGTGTGTGTGTGTGTGTGTGAGAGAGAGAGTGACAGAGGAGGGCGGGGGAGGAAGAGTGGTGGAGGGAGAGAATGATAATGAATGCTGCGTGAGCGGGCAGAAGGGAGCAGAAGTCAAAGAAGTAGTTCTTGGGTGGTCTGGCCAATGGAGGTAGAGGATGTAGAGATGCAAAGAGATTCAAAGAGCTGTCAGAGCCACAGGTGTTAGGGGTTATGGGGTGAAAGAGTTTATCATTTCTAAAACTCCTATTTTTCTTAAACATTCAGCTCACTCACGTTTACAACTTTTGAAGAAGGTCTGGTTCTCAAATGGCCACTTGTCCCCAGCCTCAGTAATATATTAAAGCAAAAAAGGAAGGATATGTTAAAGTTCTACTTCCTGTGTGACACGATGAAAGTACTTCATGTTTGCACCCTTCTCTTCCCTTTTTCAGTTTTACATTACCATTTATAGGAACTTGTTTTAGGAGCTAAAAACGTGATTCTTCAGTAGCATTATGAATCCACTACTAGTTCATTAATTTTCTGGATATGGAGGTGTGTATGTTCACTAAGAACCAATAAAAATGTATATTTCTGTACAAGTTAGAAAATATATCTTTTCAAGGTAGCACAAATCTTGCCTATCTTCATGTTCTGGAATTTCAGCCATCATTTATTTTGTCTTGTGTACGTCAGAATTCTGGAAACTGAATTTCGATTTTTAGTTTTAGATTCTATAAAATATTTATCTTTCAGTATTGTTCATGAATAACTAGATTACAGATTGCTTATTATAACTCTTAAAAAGCAACATCATCTAAAATGTGACATTTGAAATAGGAAGTTACTCCTATAGCAATGTGAGTCCAAATCTCCTAATATGCTGTTATTCAATTTTGGTGCTTGGCATTATTACTATGGTAGGGAAATGAAAACTAAGTGTATGAATGTAGACTTATGTTTGTATGATTATGGTACAGTATGTTGAATGCATTTGTGGTGGGATAGCCTTTCACTCTAAGAAATGCTTGTTGTCATTAAAGGGTACCACTAAGGGAAATAGTTAAAGAAGTCTAAAGACTGACTTCAGGCAGCTTTATTACATCTGCGTGACTACTGATTTTGTTTTACTACACTTAACATTTTTTGTTGTTGCAATGCTGGAATTGCTTATTTAGAATATTATTGTAATAACCAGTGCAGAAAACTGTTTATCATTATTCCAAAAATAGATAAAACCATTTTCAGGATATTCTATGTCCGTATTTTTGAATTTAAGAACTAACATATAGACCTCTAGGTGCATGTTTTAAAGCTTGGCAACTCCCATAGTACAGTTTGTTATTTGGATCCATAATCGTACATCACAGATAATATGATATGTAGGTCATGAGAACCTTTATTCTCTTATCCCCATAGATCACAAGTATTTCATGTGGCCCTTATTTGTGTAATTTAACTAAAAACTCAAAATTACATATTTAAATTATCTGCCAATGCTAATTTCCGATATATTTCTGCCTTCTCTCTTTAGTCAGGTAATACACTAGCATGACGTCTGAAATTATTTTAAGGTCATTTTATTGACATTTTCACTATTTTATATTATTAAAGCAAATCACATATTAAAACACATGAAGTATTAAAAACAAATATTACAATTAAAACTTTTGGAATTAGAAACTTGAATTACGCTTTATTTTCAGAGGATATTTTCAAGAAGTATGGAAGTGAGTTGGGGCGCATTTATATTTAAAGAAATTTAACAAATCAGTGTTTTTTGGGTTTTTAAAATCTTATTTGGAAAATTGTTAACATTTTATGTTTGACTGTAATTAAAATCTTTTTTGACGTAGAGAAGGCTTCAAGAATAGGTGCTGTCAGCAGTTATTTCACGTATTTCATCTAAAAATATTGTTGGCATTGTACATGATTCTTTTCATAATTCAAGTTTATTGGGTAAGAGTATATGACTAGATTTAGAGTAACTAACATTATAGAAGTATTTATATTGGTTTGAATATTAGAGATATTGCTGGCTTATTTGGCATATTTCTTTGAAACTAAGGAGATATTGGTAATGGTGTTGTAGTTAACAGTTGAGTGCTCTTAGAATGCATGGTACTATGCTAGAATTCCAAGGTAGAGAAGATAAGGAACTAAACTTTTCAGGGGTTTGAAGTCCTTTGTTTTCAGAAAGAAGAATATAAAATCAAAAGATAATGACTGTTAAAATAATGTTGTTTAGATGTATCTGTTTGTGTTCCATATGCCTATTATCTAAATCATTATATGTCATATGTATTGTTTGAAATTTCACCTGCTTAAAAGGGAAGGTACTCAAGTGTATTCTTATTTATTATTTTTCTTTCTTTTTATTTTTCTGTCTGATTATGGCAGTTCTATGCTATACTTTCAACATTTGTTCCCTCTCCCTTCCTTCCCCTATAAAAAACATTCCATAGAAATGTAAAAAAAAAAAAAAAGTTGTTATTGTTAACTCATGTGTTGTGTAAAGATACCATTGAAAAAGTGGCTAGTTTGATTTTTAGTTATATTTTCTGTGGAGTCAGTCTTGAAGACCTATGCTTTTTATAAAATGTTGATTATTCTTCTGGTTATATGAACAGAAAAGGACTTACAGAATTTCGTTGTTGAAAGCAAATTTTGAGCTACCATATGCATTACAGGCAACCTTTGATTTTTTTCTTTTCTACAACAATGGAAGAACAGGTTTAGCCTGGATAATTGAAATCAAAGGACAATCCCAAATCTTGTCCATTTAATCTTCTCTCACATCCAAATATTTTGACTAGGACTAGCAGCAAGAATAATCTTGATTTATGTGATTTTTTTTTTTTCTCTAGGCAGGCAAGAAAGTAAGAGGAACTAGAACCACTTCCCTCCAGCCTCCTTTATTTGTTTAATCACCCTTTAAATAATGGTTTTTTAGTGGCTTGCAATCAGATATTCTCATTCATCCTCATTCATTTGTTTTAGGACAACAAATTTTAAAAGGAAAGCTCTAAGAAGATGTTATTTTCTGTTTACTAAATTAGCAAATGAAACCATTGTTAAAAGAAGAAAATAGTGATTGTTAGTGCTCTGAAAAATGAAACCAAACCAAACAAACAATAAATAAAGTGGTTATATAGTTTCTGCAAAGTGATCTTGAGGTTTTGTTCACATGGCAGTCTTGATTAGAAATACCACATTTTCCCTACTGGGAATTTTTAGAACATTAAAAATGTTTTTCCCACACACTATGTGTGAAGATAATCAGTATATTTAGGGGACATTGATTATCTTCACACATGGATTATAATGTATGAATTTTTTTCACACAATATCATTTAGGGTATATAGTCAGTTCCCTAAAGGGATTCCTGTAGGGGCACTGGGTGAAGATTGCAGTTTATTTGAAATAGAGGCAGAATTTTTTCAATGCTGAGTATATTACGGTTTGATTTCCACCTTTCCAAAGTTCCATTTATAATTTGGTCAACATTTTGGTTTTATTTTTCCTATGAGGATTATTTATGGTGTATCTAGTGTCTCATAACTTCCTTCTGGGACATTGGCTGAGTATGTAAAGGGAAGAGTGCCACCTACTGAGTCACCAGTAGTTACCTACCTCCTTAGCACCTGGATTTTCCTGTGGAGCAAGAACAAGCCTGCCCCATCTGGGCAGCAATCACTAAAGAGCATAGAGTTGATATGAGAACATTTAATCTCAAGATGAAATCTATTGTACCTCCAAAATACTCTTTTCTGGAAATAGGAATATATGTAAATTAAGGGACTAGAGGTTTATAGAGATTTTTTGTATGGGTTAAATAATATAGATGAATTAAGATGTGGTGTTAGGAAAGTTATTTGCCTATTTTAAGTATATAATGTCCTACTTTGTCTTGGGAGGAGATCTTTTGGCATGGCTGTCCATTGAAAGTGTTTTCATCTCATTGCTATATAAGGCTCTTGATATTATGTACAGTTTTTATAGCTACCCAATCCAAATTATCATTGGTTTTCTTAAAAAATAAGAATCTAAACATATTAAAAAGTTAGCATTATATGAAAAATTTGCAAATGGGCTTACTGCTCCTGTTACCAGTGTTTAAAGTATTACTAGAAAGAAGGTAGACACAACAGCGTAGGAAAAGCTGCTGGTGATTTGAAACACAGTTTAGTTGTCTCTCATAAATTTCAGATTAAGTGTCATATATGGGTGATAAAAGTGGCATAGGCTAGATTTTATATACTCATTATTCACTTAGTTTGTCTTTTTCAATTAAAGCTAAGTCTATCTTTTTCATTCCACTGAGTTTACATTTCTTTTTCAATCACATTCTGAACACATTACAATAGATGCTGCCTAAAAGTGAATATGGTGTAAATCTCAGACTAATGTGTTATTCACTGTGGCTTCTTTGAAAATGTGTGGTAAAAAGATTTTGATTATTGTAAGGTGCTATTATTTATCAAGAGTCATCTTTTAGCGGTTGAAAGATGTTCAACCCTACGTTTAAACAGCCCAGCTTTCTATCAAAATATATCATTTAGCTTCCCAAAGTCAATTTTGGAAATTTTGTCCAATGATTGGATTGTAAGACTCTGGTATGTTTTACCCACTGTACCATGAGAGCTCTTGTGCCAGTTCATGTCACCTTTTCCATGTTTGAAAAGTCCACAGTTCATCTGCAACCTGTAAAAGCACGTGCTGAGTAATCAGGGAAGGACATCAGTTAGAATAATCAATAACTTTTCAATTAGCCATATTCCAACTTTGGGCATTTGGCTCCATTGATTTGCATGTGCCCAGTTTAATTGATTTTTATGTTTTCATCAGTAGCCGTTTGGTCAGAGCCATAACCTGGTTTAACAGAGAAGAGCTTGTCTTTTTTTTTTTTTTCCTAACGGCAGCTTAGATTCTAGGCTAGGATCCCTATCATATTAAGTTTGGTGACAGCACATCTCAGTGAAAGCAGAGAGAAATCTGGCCCAATTCACAATGTAGAGAGAGATGTGGAATTAAGTTAGTAAGGCCATTGGGGGTGCTGTGTGATTGGTTTTACCTTTATTTTATTGATCTGCGGCTGAGCATATGGTGGTAGATTCAGCTCAATTCTTGCTCCCTCCCCCATACAATTCAGGCCATCATGGAGGCTGAGTGTGTTTATATGCATGTGCCAGGAGGTATTGGGTGATTGGAGGATTAGGCAGGAAGAAGAGGTGTTACCTTTGTGACTCGTTTTTAACCTCCAGTCTGCAAGCCATATTCTAGGCTGTTTGATAGCCGGGGGTGGTGAGGACAAGTGGCCAAACTGCTTTTCAAGAGTGGGAACCTGTGCTAGATACTATATCCAGAAGCTGAGAGTTATTTGATCATTTGCAAACAAATGTAAACTGTTCTGACCTAGTGTAGTTCCACCTTTTCATTATGTGATCTGTGTAGAAGTTGGTAGAAAGCAGTTAGTGTGTATGTTAGATACTTGTCCCAACCACTGGCGACTCTAGGGAAAGGTGGGGTGACTGTTTTTTAGGATGTCTATATGTTAAAAGGGGGAAAAAGGAAAATTGGAGTACTATTTAGTGATTTGGTGTGTTTGCCTCTTAGGGGTCTCCATGGCAATTGAGAGATTTCTAACTTAAACTGCTTAAGATTGCTGAGCCAGTATACGTCATCTTTTAATTTTGTTTTCAGACCTTGACATTTATCGACAGAGCAGTTGTAAATCTGATCTTTTCAGAGGCCTTCTCCCCCAGATCCTTACAGCTGTACCATGAGATAAGGTTTACTCTTGACAGTGTTAAGGTGTAATAGTAACTAAAATCCCATCACATTTACTTTCACCATAACTTTTTCCTGCTGATGACTTGGGCTGGGGTGGAGGCTGATGGAGATAGGGGTAATTTGGGGGTTAAATGCAAGCAGTGCAGACCCTGCAATCTATTTGGCTGCTGGCCCGGAGGCAGGAGGTGGGGGTTGGTGGGGGTAGTTAGACCTGGTAGTTAAACCCTTTCCCGTGGGCGCAGAGTGGGCCTCCCACGCTTCTCTCCCGTGGCCAGTATGCATGAGAGTGTGAGTTGAGCCCCTCCCTCTGAGGAAGAATTCTAAAAACCGGGCTAAGAGTCGAGCGAGGGAGGCTGACCTTTTCTTGTAATTAAATTACTGCGTTTCCCTGAATTACGGGCAGTCAGGAATGGTGAAATCTACATATTAACCGAGGAACACGACCCTCAAAGGAAGGTAGAAGAGGGCTAACGCTCTTGTTAGTTTACAGTGCTGCTAGTTTACCGTTTGCAGGGCTATTTAGAGCACAATAAAAAGCTTCAAATCTCTTCTCCAACCAGCCAGAGGAGCACTTGATTCGCCCAAGACTTTTATTGCTCGCTTTTGAAATATTACCCTGGCTCTGAGCTGCAAAGCCACAGATCCAGCCCCATTTGTGTGGCGAGGGCGCTGCCCCAGACCTGGCTCTCCATGCTCACAGCTCTGCCTGAGAGAAACCCTGGGGTTTAGATGTGCGTGTCACCGACAGCAGAGCTGGAGCATCTCGCAGCCCTGCAACTTCTTTGCGGCGCTTGGTCTGTCTTTGCGTTGCGACATCAGGATCGGTGTGTTGTTCAGACACCAGCCGAAGGCCACCGGCATGTCCAGGAGTCTCCTGTGCCTGGAAGAGGCTGGTTTCATTCGATTCTAAAAGAAACGGGTAAAGTGTAGATTTTAAGAAATAACCTAGGTTTCAAAAGCTTAAAAACCAACCAAGTCTGTGGGCAATCAACAAACTAAAATTATTTCAGGAACTGCTTCCAGTTTAAAGTTTTTTTTTTGTTTTTTTTTTTTGTTTTTTTAGCAGAGCAGTTTCTACCCTCTCCACATCACCTTTGAGAAATAATCACGAGAAAGTCATTGTTTATTAAATAATTTTAGTTGCTTTAAACCTTTTCTGGGAAAAGCTTAGGAATAAGTATGTTAAAAAAGGCTACTCTTTAAAAAAAAAAAAGCCCATACCCAATCTCTGAATTTCTGCCATCCTTGAAAATTACCGATTCTTCCCGCAGTCGCACACTCTTTCAAAAAAAATACTTTGTCATAAAATAGTAACATGGATCAGTATTTTAAAACATGTTAGGGGACGTTAGAGAGCACTATGTAGAGTATTTATTGCATCCTTTTTTTCTGAGTTTTTATAAAACTGAAATGGCCTTTTAAAGAAAAAACTCTTGGGGGCAATTTATTGTTATTACTTACAGAGATAGAAAATAGATTGTTTGTTTAAACTTGGATTGTATAATGAAAATGTAAAATAGGCAATTAAATACTCATGGAAGAAGGAATCAAAGGCAAACATTGAGTGAAAATAACACTAAGCAGACTATTCCCCAGTCATTGGGCCAGTGATTCTTCCTATTGAGTCTGGTTGGAAGAAGAATCAGCAATAGGGATGTTGCTTTTTCCCTTATTCCACTTTCTTGCAAAAGTTACTGTAATGATCTCAGGGAAGCCAGTGATCTTTCCATTTCAGCTAATGTCTAAATGTCCAAAGGTTGCTTGCTCTTCTGGGTACAAAATTTAAAGCGTTTAGAGCAGCATGCTTCTTTGTAAGTTTTGTTATTTTGAATTCACTTTAGAAGTCTGTGTCTAATTTGCACTGGTACCAGATTATGTCTCTATGTCCCCCTCATCAAAATATAACTCAAAGAGAAGCTGTAACATTTGCTTTCATTTCATTTTGATACTTATTTTTTTTAACACATTAGTTGTTAATATAACTCAAGGAAAGGGAAGCTGTGACATTTGCTTTCATTTCATTTTGATACTTATTTTTAACACATTAGTTGTTAATAGACTTCAAACCATAAGCTATTTTTTTAAAATTATTACAGTATTCTTAATTCTTTTACTTGTCGTATTGACTTAGTGAAAAATTACCTTTACACATTTATTATGAATGTATAGAAGTTTAATCAGCTTTCCTCATTGGATCAAGATACTTTTGTAATCAAGGATTACAAACATTCTATCCCATATACTAGGTTTTAAATGGTTCATTGTAAGTACAGTTGAGAGATTGTTTACTATACTACTTTGAATTATTTATACATAATATTATTATGTTTTGATGCCATACAAAGTAGTTAAGGAAAAAGAAAGTAAAACATATATCCATTCCATATGAAATAATCAATGATTTATAGCCATGCCTACTTAAACACCTTTTAATGATATCCTCCATATTAGATATTTCAAAGTGAGCTATGAAATTCTGAAAATAAAATTAAAATTGCACAGTATTTCATGAATAAGAAGAATGGAACTAGTATAAAAATTAAACCTGTAGTGTAAAAAAAAAAATTTTACACTAGAGAGAACCAGACAACACCATAATTTAGAAGTTTACTAAAATTAAAAAAAACAGAGGCTATGAGGGAATGTTATATGAAGCCATAGAAATCTTATTTCTTGGTAACTATATTTTTATATAGTGCAATAATTTATGTTTATACTTCTTCCTTAAGAAATATTTCAGGTGGTAAACCACGGCAAGAAGCAAGAGCTCATAAAACTACACAGCTGGTTATCTTTTTTATTTGAGGGTAGTCAGAATGAGTGGGTAGGTAGGAAGGAGGAGGGCTTGATTTGGGAATCTTGGCTAGAAAATTGGATTTTCTTTTTCCTTTAAAGCATTACATGTTGGATATACCTGAAAATTGATTAGTATAGGGAAAACAGACCCTTGCCAGAGACATTAGCTTATATTGACATAATATATGAATGACGTTTTCACATAGGAACTTACAAAATACTAGAAAATGATATTAACACATGCATAAAAACTTGGTGCTTGCTTCCATATAAAAGAATTGGCACCACAGTTTATTAAAACTTGTGTGCTTCTTTCTTGTTTAATGATGCCAAACATCCAAATAGTATTTGCTGTGGTAAGCATAAATACAGCATACAAATTTTATTAGCTAAGTGGTGATCAGATTTGTTCAACTTAGTATTTGAAACATACTTAAACTGTTACGCTTTGGAATGATAAATATAACAAATTGTACAGGTATTAACACTTACGTGTAGAAACAATCATTGTCCTATTTATCTTCACAAAACCTTTATTTCTTATAATTTGTATCCTGTTTCTTATATTGCGTGGTTTAGATGTTGAAACATTTGTAGCAGACATACTGAAAGGAGAAAATTTATCCAAGAAAGCAAAGGAAAAGAGAGAATCCCTTATTAAGAAGATAAAAGATGTAAAGTCTATGTAAGTCACTTACCTTTTCTTTACTGGTTTCTTACATAGAAGCAGTTTTGTAACTAACATTTAATAAGAAATCGATTATTATGGAGTTAAATTTTTAATGTTCTAATTTAATTGGTGTGAAGTATTTTTAAAGGGCAAAAAATAGATTTCCACTATATAGTTTTTAAACGCAGATATGCTTATAATACCCTTCTTGATTATGTATTTTTCTGAGCATTCTAGCAGAATTCAACTGTTTATTTTGATTATCTGAGGGTATATTTGGTTTAAATGATAAGACAAAGGTAAATTGAGGATTTTAATATACAGAAAATACCTCAGACACTGAAGAAAGAGAATCCTTTTAATTGTTACTACTTTAAATGAATAAATGTAATATATTTGCATGTCATAGATATTAAGATATGTCCTCATTTTACTACTGTACTTAGATCTTTAAAAATTATTTAAAATTTTTAAGCATTTTGGAATTGTCATTTCAGGACAGGAATTAGTTTTTTCTAATGTATATCTAGGTGTGTACTTTTAATATAGATTTTGGATTTTAATTATTGTTACTGATTAGACCTTGTTTTGATTTTTCAACCTCATTTAAAAATATAATGTTCTTTATTTTGTAGCTATCTTCAGGAATTTCAAGACAAAGGTAAGTTTTTATGTTTGGCAAACTTGAAAGTTTTTTTTCCTCTGTGGAGATTTCAATAGGATAATCTAACATGTACTGAAATTTGATAGCTGGAATCAAAATTTAGATTTCTATGTGTACTTAGACCTTCAAGATGAGAGTGCTAGCTCCCCCTGCTGAGAAGAAAATTAAACAGTATATCCAGAATTTACTCTGCACAGTCTTCCGATGCAGAAATCTTATGCACTTAACATTCTTAGGTTTTGTGTTTCTTAGAATACATTGTGGCAGAAATTTGTCAGGAAAGGTGAAAACCTGCAATTACATGTGGAATAACTTGGTGAAGCAGAGGTGAGATATTAACCCAATGCCATTTAACACTGCAGAGATTATTTTATAGTGGTAGGAGAAGGGCCTGTGGCTGAGTGCTCACAGGTAATGTTTTTGAAGGATGTTTTGAAAACAGTATAAATTTTTGTTTGAGAACAAACAATAAAATCTTTTTCAAGTGAAAGTTTTTATTTTCCTTGTGGTTATTTTGATATGAATACATAGGGGCCATAGACATTTTTTAAAGAAGGGAATTCAGTTTCATTTTTTTTGAAATATGTGAGAATGCTGATAACCTGATTGTCTCCCTCTAGATTTGAGAGACAGCTGCTTAGCAGACTGAAAACCAGATCAGGAAAGGTATAGGAACTTCCTACTACTTTATATATTCAATTCTTTAAGGGAAACTGGGTGTGGCCCTTACTTCCATGATACTTATTCATAGGTTATGATGTATAGCTTGTGGATACTGGTGTGAGGGTCACAATATAAAGTTAGTTAACCTCCATGGAGCTAGGTTCCGGATTTGAGGAAGACACACAGTGTGGCATCTTCTAACTGAAGCTAAGAGATCCCAGAGTAAATCATATTTGTGCCAACTGATAAGTGGGAAGGTGGTAACAGTTTCAAATACAAAAGAGTTAACCAGACAAACCTAAAATCAATTAAAATCAAGTCACAGTGTATTTTCACATTAGATCATCAAGATTGGTATGATTGAAGGGAATGAGAAGAGATTTTTTTTTCATATTAAGATTTTTAACACTTAAATAAAGAAATGAGCAGGAAACTATTACCTGCAAGTACCCACTTTTTTTGTGCTCTACAAGAAATCCTAATCTATGGGTTTAATTCTGCTGCGTTTTGTTTAGATGAATGTAGAAATAAATTTATGCATTTTAATTATAATAACTTATATAGTATACTTTATGGAAGAATATTAGATAGCAGATTCTGCCTCTCTTAAAAGGCATATTATTTCCAGTGATTATTGAACTTCCATTGTGCTTTGCGGTTTAATTATTTGTACATTTAAAAATTTTAAGCTAAAAAAACATGATATGAAGCAATTGTGTAATTGCATATGGATCAGTAATAGTGTAGAAACTTTCCCTTTGGTATTTTGTTTCAGAATTCGTTCAGGTGTGTGGATATTAAAATTACATTACTGAGATACATTCTTTGTCTCTAAAGAGAATGGAAATTTATATAGTATTTGATAGAAATTGAAAAATGAACATAAAATAGGAGTTCAAAAAGCATAGAATTGAGGGATTGCTCATAATCATTTTCCTCTCAATAAGTCATTTGTAGTTCAATACTGCTGTATTGAGTTAACTAATTACGAAGAATGCCTGTTCAAAAGTAAGCCTGTAGATGAATTAGGTGTATACCTTGGAGAAATATGAGCTGAGTACTTTTATGCCATTGTATACTCAAAGTATATTCAGCTTTGTTCTAAAAAGACTATTCCTGTACTTTGTTAGGTGTAGTAAAGGGTACAGACCTAATAGTTGCAAAGTAATTATTCAAGATATAGTACATCTCTTTTTAAAAATAGGAATTTATTTTCAGGTCTTTACATTGAGTAAATTCAATTCTAAGTATGTTTTCGGAGTGTTGCCTTTTCTCCACCTTGCATTTTCCCCTTGAGGTTTTGGATTATCTTTATACAAGGAGGTCTGGGCAGAATTCCTTTTGGCTGTTTTCCGTCCTTTCTCTTCCCTCTTGTCTCTCTCTCTCTAGTCAATGTAGGGTCACATTGTGAACATAACCTTTTTCCTCCTTTCTACCTTTACACCCTTATTTTATTTACATATATGTATATATATATTTTAAATGACAGTTAAGTATCATTTTGATGTCACTATTGGTGGGAAAAAAAGGACCAGGTAGAGAGTTCTTAAATAAAAAGTTAATGCAGATTTATTCATATTTAATAAGTTATTAATTTCTCTAATGCACACAGATGTGTATCATCCTTCTTTACTTTCCTCACAAATCCTTCCCTTCTACTCTATATAATCTCCCATCCTGAGATTTAACAATACAGATTTTACAGTTTGAGGTATTTCTTTTAAGACAGGGTCTCACTCTGCCTCCCAGGCTGGAGTGCAGTGGCACCATCTTGGCTCAGTGCAACCTCCGCCTTCCAGGCTCAAGTGATCCTTCCACCTCAGCCTCTGGAGTAGATGGAGCTATAGGCACTTACCTACATGCCCAGCTAATTTTTTTTTTTTTCTGTAAAAACGGGGTTTTGCCATGTGTCACAGGCTCTTCTCTAGTTCCTTGGCTCAAGATGTCAGCTACCTCAGCCTCCCGAAGTGCTGGATTACAGGCGTGAGCCACCATACCTGGCTGTCGAGTCTTAAAATTTAAAATTAATTGAGTTGATATGGTAGTTGAAACACTAGGCTGCATAGATCTTAGGATTTTTTTTTGATATTTCCATTTTTTTGGGTGAGAATAGTTTACACTGGTAGAAATTCATTTTATTACAGTGGTTTCTAGTTATTGAAGCTTGTGTATTAAGCTAATTTTTCAATTGTTTATATTCATTTCCATAGAAAGCTATTGTTTTACAACCTTCTTTTTCATTTAATTTATTAAAATTCTTCTTTTATTCTTATATGTGCAAGTCTTGATTCCTCTATTGAAGAGATCTGACAGATTGCATCTTTAGAATAATTGTCAGCTGATTTTCTAAATTCCTTTATTTTACTTGTACTTAGGAAAGATTTGAATCTAATCAGCTAGAACACTTCACACTTCTTGCTTAGTCTAGTCCTTGTTATTCATTTGAAATATTGCTGGTTTTATCTAGAACAGATACTTCCTTTTTATATCCTTCAAAGTATTCTATGTAACAGAATAACCTAGTTTCTTTTTTCTTTTCTTTTTCCTTTTTTTTTTTTTTTCTTTTTTTTGAGATAGGATCTCACTCTGTCATCCAGGCTGGAGTGGAGTGTTGTGATCATGACTCACTGCAGCCTCAGCCTCCCTCAGCTCCTTTGGGAGGCTAAGGTGATCCTTTTTCCATCTTAGCCACCTGAGTAGCTGGGACTATAGGTACGCTGCCTGTGTATTGTATTTTTTTGTAGAGATGAGTTTTCGCCACATTGCCCAGGCTGGTCTTGAACTTCTGGGCTCAAGAGATCCACCCGCCTTGGCCTCCCAAAGTGCTGGAACTTACAGGCATGAGTCACCGTGCTCGGCCAACAGAATAACCTAGTTTCTAACCTTAGTGTTTTACTTGCAGTATTGCCTCGTACTATAAAATATCCTCTGGAATTTAGGCTTCATGCACTGGAATTATGCTATATGATTATTTCAGCATTGTTCTCTATCACATAACAAGGTCATAGTTCTCTTAATGTGACTTGAAATAATTATTTTTGCAATGAGAATATATTACTATTTAGTAAATACTGTTATGGACTATTAACTAGAATTTTCTAATACTGTATATATTAAGTACATGATAAAGAAATTTTGCCTATAGTTGTGTCTTGATCATGTGTTAGTCTCGGTTTTCTCCAAAGATGATTTAGGTGTGATTACTTTCTTTATAGACTGATTTACTGAAATAAGATAATGTGAAAGTAGATAGTAGGTATTTAATAAATATTATTGTGTATTTTCAGATTCAACTTTATTTGTCAAGAAGATTTAAGTTAATCTTGATTCATAAATTCAGTTTTCAAACAAATTTGGGGGAAAATTATCAATTATTAAAAGAAGGGCGTATTTATTAGCATTAGTCAAATATTTCATGAGACTTTTTTTTCAAATTTGTAAAATATTAATGTCTACAGTTTTGTTTTGTGTGTAATTTTTTTTTGAGATGGAGTCTCACTCTGTCACACCCAGGCTGGAGTGCAGTGGCACGATCTCTGCTCACTGCAACCTCTACTTCCTGGGTTCAAGCGATTCTCCTGCCTCAGCCTCCCGAGTAGCTGGGATTATAGGCATCCACAACCATGCCCGGCTAATTTTTTGTATTTTTAGGAGAGACAGGGTTTCACCATGTTGGTCAGGCTGGTCTCGAACTCCTGACCTCAGGTAATCTTCCCACCTTGGCCTCCCAAACGCTGGGGTTACAGGCATGGGCCACTGTGCCCGGCCTGGTGTCTGCAGTTTTGAAAAAGGGGAATATATTGCTTCAGGTGCTATAGCTAAAAAGTCTCATTTTCTCCTTTAAAATCTTTTTGCTCTAATTGTCAAAAAAAAAAAATAGATTTTGCCTTAATATTTTATTGATATTGTAAAATATGCATAGATTTACTTAGAAAGCAGTTTCCTTTTACCTTCTCACTCATACTATTTCTGAAGTTTATTAATGGACTAAGAATAGCAGAATAAGAATAGCAGAAAAGTCTGAAGTTTGGATGATGTTTAATTTCCTTTTTTTACCGTTCCTAACATAGTGTGTTTTCTGTTGAATGATAACTCCACAATGAAATCTAAGGAAATAATTCACAGCTTTTTCCTTCTACCACCTACCCCCACCATTGGCCTTGTACAAATGTCTTAAGCATGTTTGAAATGACGGGACCTATAGTAGTAGAAGTATATTTCACAAGCAGTGCTTGAAAAATGGTATTCTTATTTTAAAGCTCTGCACCAGTTTCGTGCCAGAAGTTGTCTTCAGTATTTTCATGCTGTAAATTAGCCCTCCTACTGTAGAAGAATTATGAGGAGAATCTTCTTTTCAGTGACCTATATCCTTCAAAGCCTTAAGAATGAAACTTCCCTGAAGAAATGACAAGTCAAATGCTTAATTATGTAAATTTAGTTATATATTATTACTTGAAATATTAGTTTAGACAAGTGAACTAAGTAGAGAATTAGAAATTAATTTATTTTCACTAGAGTAATTTTTCCCCCTGTTTGTCTTTCAGTAAGAAAGAATGGTTATCACTCAGATTTTAGGTACAGGTTTAATAGTATCCCTTATCCAAAGTTCTTGGGACCAGAAGTGTTTCAGATTTTGGATTTTGGGACATTTGCATATATATAATGAGATATCTTGAGGATGGAACCTAAGCGTAGACACTAAATTCATTTATGTTTCATATACACCTTGTAATTTTGTGCATGAACTAAAGTTTGTGTACATGGAACCATCAGAAAGCAAAGATGTTAGGCATGGAATTTTCCACTTGTGTTGTCATGTTGACACTCAAAAAGTTTTGGATTTTGGAACATTTTGGAGTTCTGTTGATTTAGGGATGTTCAACCTGTATATTACTTCATTTCCTGTTTACCTGATTGTGTTGAAAATAGGACTGTTTTGAAAAGACAAGCAACAAATTGAGTAAATCAGCTTCAATGGTTGTAGAGATTATGATTGTTCAGTTGTTGTTGGGCTACATCTCTAGGCATTTGGGAAAATGTTATTGATAATGAACCATATTAAAAAGAATGGCTAATAGTAATTTGATCCCAGCTAGTATAAATTTAAAAATGTTTTTCAGAAAAATATGCTGCTGTAGTATGATTAAACCTTGAGTTTGTTGCAATGTTTGTTACTACTGAAATTATAGGAAGCTAAGTCTTGGATCATTGTCTTTTATTCTGTTAACTTTGTATCGTTAATTAAACTATTGAAAGTTGTGGGATAAATCAAATGCTTTTCTAGGGAAACAAGAAACAGTATTAATGAGCAACAACCCCATAATTATCCTCATGAGTACATAACAGGGACACATTCATGTCTTTTCTTTGCGCAATAACTTTTACAAAGAAGTATTTTTAAACTGATCATTAATTTTATGACCACAGAAATGAGATGCAAAATTTATGCTATTGTCAGTGGCACAGGCTCGCGGCACCACTGACATTATGTGTGATTGTAATAGAATGGCTGCCAACTAATGATTCTGTAGACATTTCATTTGAGTGTGCTTTTCTTTTAGATATGTGATTAGGCTGTAATGCTTTCACTTATGTCTGTAAATTGTATTGGATATGTTTACCTGATGCCTGTTGTTGATTTGGAGTTTAGTTTTGTATTACATAAATGCAAGTTGAACTTTTTTTTTTTTTTTAAATTTGTAGAAGTCTTTGCAGGTTTAACTACAAATACTCAGCCCTGGGGAGGAAAAATGCTTTGCACTACTCAACAGCGACCCCTGTGTTCAGTTAAAACTCCTTATAAGACAGCAGCTTTTACTCTTTATTGGGTTGAAAAAAAATTAGAGGGGAGGAAAAGGGATAGACCATTACTGGAACAATAGTAAGATGAAGAAGACCATCTTGAAAAATGATGTGTCCTTTCAACTATATGCAGGTTAAAAAGGGGCTATCCCTGTATATTAACATATAGATTCTTTGCTTTCTGAGTTAATTCAAAGGATTATGGGGAGAAAAAAAATAAGGAAGAAATGAAACCAGTAGCAGTACTTAGTTCATTTTGTCTTAGGTAAATATAAACATCACACTGATTTTTTTTAAAAAAACATACTTGCAGTAAGCTACAATTCTTAGAATGGGTAAGTTGAAGACAATTTCATTTTAATATATAACCCCAAAGCATTTTATTTTTATTTTGATTTTTTGAGATGGGAGTCTCACTCTGTTGCCCAGGCTGGAGTGCAGTGGCATAATCTTGGCCCACTGCAGTGGCACCATCTTGGTTCACCGCCTCCTGAGTTCAAGCAGTTCTCCCTGCCTCAGCCTCCCGAGTAGCTGGGATTACGGGTGTCTGCCATCATGCCCAGCTAATTTTTGTATATTCAGTGGAGGTAAGTTTTGCCATGTTGGCCAGGCTGGTCTCGAACTCCTGAGCTCAAGTGATCCACCTGCCTTGGCCTCACACAGTGTTGGGATTACAGACGTGAGCCACCACACCCGGTCTATTTTTTAAATAAAAACAAAACCATAACTTTCTATAAAAGTCAAAACCAGGCCGGGCGTGGTGGCTCAAGCCTGTAATCCCAGCACTTTGGGTGGCCAAGACGGGCAGATCACAAGGTCAGGAGATCGAGACCATGCTGGCTAACATGGTGAAACCCCGTCTCTACTAAAAAAAAACACAAAAAACTAGCTGGGCGTGGTGGCGGGCGCCTGTAGTCCCAGCTACTCGGGAGGCTGAGGCAGGAGAATGGCGTAAACCTGGGAGGTGGAGTTTGCAGTGAGCTGAGATCCGGCCACTGCACTCTGGCCTGGGTGACAGAGTGAGACTCTGCCTCAAAAAAAAGTCAAAACCGTGACTTTAATAAAAACCAATCCATGAAAGGCTAACAGGTCTTTCACCTGTTAGTGATCAATTTGTGTAGAATAAATACTCTGAACTCATATTAGATATTGTTGAGTTTATAGCTTTAGTAATGAACTTTTGATATGTATGTATATATTTATACATATTGAATAAAGAATGGCGTTTGCATTTGTGTGTATGTATGTGTATATAAATGCATATATACACATGTATACATATGCATATTAATGGATATTCTTAAAGGATAATAAACTACTTCTAATTTTAAAAACTAAGTTTTAATTTTTTCTGTTTACTTCCACACAAAATTTAATATAATTTAAGCCTGGACATCTGAATTTTTTTTCAAAATTTTTGCTATTATTATTTGGTTTTACTGTTCTTTTTGAATAGTCATAATAGCAAAATATGCCGCATGCTAAGTTCTAGTGATGTTTTTGAAGTATCCTAATACGTTTTTTTGCAGCAAGATTTTTTGTATGAGATATGAAATATTCTTAGAAAATTTATACCACAAAAATTCTTAACTTCATTAAGAATGTACAGATACCCTAACAACTAAGAGTAACTGAGAATTTCTTGATCCCTACTGGTACGTATTCTATGAACTGTCGTAACATGATCAAAACATTTTTACTAGCACTTTATGAAATTCCTTCCTACCTTATATTTGAATTCAGAGCATTCTTCTTTTGTTAAAAAAATGTTTTTTTAGAGATGGGGTCTTGGTCTGTTGCCCAGGTTGGAATGCAGTGGTGCAGTTATAGCTCACTGCAGCCTCAAACTCCTGGGCTCAAGCCGTCCTCTTACCTCAACCTCTCACAGATGTGACTACAGGTACAGGCCACCACACCTGGCTAAATTTTTTTTTTTTTTTTTTTTTTTTTTTTTTTGGGACGGAGTCTCTCTCAGTGGCCCAGGCTGGAGTGCAGTGGAGGGATCCTGGCTCACTGCAAGCTCCGCCTCCCGGGTTCACGCCATTCTCCTGCCTCAGCCTCCCAAGTAGCTGGGACTACAGGCGCTCGCCGCCACGCCCGGCTAATTTTTTTGCATTTTTAGTAGAGACGGGGTTTCACCGTGTTAGCCAGGAAGGTCTCCATCTCCTGACCTTGTGATCCGCCCGTCTCGGCCTCCCAAAGTGCTGGGATTACAGGCTTGAGCCAACGTGCCCGGCCGGGCTAATTGTTTTTATTTTTATTTTTATTTGTTTTTGAGATGGAGTCTTGCTCTGTCACCCAGGCTGGAGTGCAGTGGCGCAATCTCGGCTCACTGCAAGCTCCACCTCCCGGGTTCACGCCTTTCTCCTGCCTCAGCCTCCTGAGTAACTGGGACTACAGGCACCCGCCACCACGCCTGGCTAATTTTTTGGCATTTTTAGTAGAGACTGGGTTTCACCATGTTAGCCAGGATGTTTTCGATCTCCTGACCTCGTGATCTGCCCACCTCTGCCTCCCACAGTGCTGGGTTTACAAGTGTGAGCCACCACGCCCGGCCCGTTTTTATTTTTATTTAGAGGTGTGGTCTTGCTATGTTGCCCAGCCTGGTGTCTAATTCCTGGCCACAAGTGACCCGCTGGCCTCAAGCATGCTGAGTAGCTGAGATTACAGGCGTGAGCACTGCCACCAGCCTAGCACTCTTCTTTTCATAAGAGAAATATCGTAAGGGATCATTGAGTGTTCTGAAAGGGACTTTGAACATCTCGAAAGAAAAAGAAATTAAGTTCCAAAGAATGAGTAGTATTTATATGTTCCTTATAATTTTAACTGTGGGAGTAACATCACCACATTTACTGTACCTAGTAGTGGAATCCCTAAGAATGACAATATAGCCATCTCTATGTTCTGCCCTTCTCGTCTTAATGAGAGATGTCTCTGTGATGACAATTGCTCATGAAGTGGCAAAACTATAAGGAAATAGAGAGGAATATGTATTTTAAAAAAATTATTTGGACAGTGTTGTCTTGAAAGAGGCTATTTTCTCTACCAAAAATGTGGTAACAAATAGGGTGACACCCCTCAAATGGGTGTCAGAGGACACAGATACCCTTTTGGAGAGACAAGTAGCTTTAATCTGGATCTGCCAGGAACTGCGGTTCAAAAGTAATACCGTAGCTACTCTGCAGTTCCAATGGGGATTTTCCTTGTGCTTTTTGGGTAATCCCCGAGGTGGCTGTTTTTCTGTCATGTAACTTGAATTCAACAGTCAAATAATATGGAATTAAGCATACATTTTTCTTTGTTGTGAAATCTGGGTGAGAAATGAATGCTTCTGTGTAACTGGGCTAGCAAATATTTGTGTTTTCTAAAAAAATTATTTTAAATGATTACATGGAAAAAATTGAAACCACAAGATCTTGTGGAGATTAATTAGCCTAAAATAGAAAAATCAATAAAAAAATCGACCAACCAACCTAGGATTTGAAAATCAAGTAGGAAACTGGCCAGAACGTTAAAAAATAATAACATACCATTGAATGAAACTGAAAGTATATAGTTTGTAAATTACCCTTACTTGAATTTAAAAAGATTGTGAAAATTTTAAAGCAGTTTTTTCTATAAAAGATTTGTGCTCTGGAAAATGCAACAGATTATTTTTAATCCTCTCTTATCCTGTTATTTTAATGAAAATACAAAATATTCATATAGCTTCAAATTATTAGTTTCTCATCATAATTTTTCGAATTATTGAGTAGGTAAATGGAATTACTTGAATTGTGTTTTCTGTTGTGCTTCCTGGGTTTTGTTGTTGTTATTGTTATTTTGGTTTTGTTTGTTTGTTTAGATATACACTACACTCTGTTTTACCCTGTTTCTACTTTTTGGATTCTTCTTTGTAGAGATCATCATAAGTTTGGACTGTATTCTTTTGTGTCAATAATAAGCAATTGTATAATGACCTTCAAAAACTCTTACTATATCTAGGTTACAATGGCTATGAACTAAAATAAGACCTGTTTTTACCTAGTTTAAAAAGTTTTCTTTGTTTTTCTATGACAATGACTCAATTTAGTAGCAAGTAAAATTTACCTCTTCTAACAAAGTAACATTAGCATTAAGTAACATTGCTTTAAATGGCTAAAGTATAAAAGGCATTTCTCTGATTTTTTTTTTTAACAGGTGATGCAGAAGATGGGGAAGAATATGATGACCCTTTTGCTGGGCCTCCAGACACTATTTCATTAGCCTCAGAACGATACGATAAAGACGATGAAGCCCCCTCTGATGGTATGTGACATTTTCCCACATAACTCTGACACTCACACAAAACAATGCTATGTATATAGGTGGTAGTTTTATGAGAAAGCAGATGAATATAAAGGCTTCGGTTAACTTACCTTTACCAAAACCTTTTAAGGAACAGAAGAGCTCTCTCTAGTGGTTCTAGTGAGGTTTTCCTAAGTATGTAATGGCTTTTTTTTCTTGGAAATTTTCTTTACTAAAATTTTTGAGAGAGTGCCTATATCATCATATGAATATTATTAGTAACAGTTTGTTAGTTAATTTAATATT
The DNA here is from genome assembly GCF_002776525.5 of Piliocolobus tephrosceles. NCBI lineage: Eukaryota > Metazoa > Chordata > Mammalia > Primates > Cercopithecidae > Piliocolobus > Piliocolobus tephrosceles. The sequence continues at coordinate 54,135,042 of NC_045441.1, forward strand.
ATCAGATTCTTGCTTAATTTTATTGTGCTACTTAAAGGCTTATTGTATTATTTATTTTATAAATAATAAAAAAGATTTTTGATCTATTTTTTTCTGAAAACTTTATACAAAATGAGTTAATAAAATATTAAGTTAATTTTCCGACATTGCCTCTTCACATTGAGACAGGATTTTATAAAATGCTTCTTTTAATACACATTTTCATTTTTATGATTGTCACTTAAAAGTGCCCCATATTATGTAGTAATGTTGCAGTGTTTGTTGACTGAATTAGTAATAAATTTATCTCTTAGTAATTTCTAAAAGCTATTGAATGTTGCCAAAGTTATGAAACTTGTTTTTAGTGTAGTATGTACTTTCTCTGTTATAGCCATTGAGTATATCTCCATTATAGAAACCTTATAAGGGTAATATATAGTTATAAATTAAGACTGTGTATCGATAAATTAGTCACGCATGTTAATTTGTAGCACTCAAAGTTTCACATAGACATAGAAATGAATAATACCTTCTGCCACTATGTGACGATCAAACTGTGCAGTTCCATCTCTAAATACAATTGCTGAATGAAAATATGCTTCCTACAACAGAGCACTTCACATTTTATGTTATCCAGATTATTCCCTTTGGAAACATAAATTGCTTTTATGAGGTATAAAATTATGTCTATTGCAGAACGGGGATAAGTCAAGTACATGCATAAGTGATAAACATTCTAACCACTGATTCAGTACAAAACAATCTTTTTTTATATCCAGAACTTTGTACAAAGTGTAGCAATAATAGTCATATCTATTTTATGTTGAATGTTATGCTTTGGCAAACATTTAATTTCTTTTTTTAAAGGGAGGGATTTTTTTTTGCTGTTATATTCACTTTCTGTTTTTTAAAGAGATAAACATTTCTTTTCTCTTCACCAAAACAGAGTATTACCCTTTCCAACCTCATCTTCAAAAGCATTTCTACTAGAAAATGTTTTATAATTAAATAAATAATATTTTCAGGCAAAACAATGAATTATTATTTAAGTGGTACTATTTTTCAGACACATTGCAATTGCTTTATTTCTCTGTAAAATGCTGGTGTATATAAATATGTGTGTGTATACACACAAACACAGACAGAATATTTATACTAAGAGAGACATACACAGAATATATTCATAGACTATATATACATAGTTTCTTAAAATAGCATAAATATTTTGATATTCAGGGGTGTGCTATGTGTATTCTTGAAAAACTTGCAACCTAAAAAGAAATTCAACAATTAAATATCTGTGAGAGACAGAAATCCTCTAGTAGCTTGTTAGAAAAAATAAATTATTATTAAATTATAGTACATTTACATTATTGTGTTTTCTTTTTAAGAGTAAATAATTTATCATATATTTTTATAACCAAATATTCAGGAAATACACTAAAAGATTTGTTGTTAAAAGGTTGTTTTATTGATTTTAAATATTATTTAATAACATTTATATGTAACATCAAATTTTTTGTTAATAGTGCCTGCTTATTAGTGTTTAAGCAATTCTTGAGTAGATTAAAACTAACCTGTAGTATTACTCATTTTTGATATATAAATAATACCATTTTTGACACTTTCACATTTTCTTCTAAGAATATCATTATTAAAATTCATTTTTAAACTACTACTTGGACATTTAATATTCACTGTAAAATATCATCTCAATGTATCAGTCTTTCTCCCTTCAACTTAGATTTTGTGTGTGTTCTCTTTCCTTTGATGAATACATTTCCTTCATCATGTGGCCTCAGTCTAATAATGTATTAATTATAAAAAAGATAATGCATTTAATGATAAGCATAACCAAATTAGCACAGGTCACCAAAAGGCCTTTTGTCAAATCAGATTGTTGTTTTGTCCTTTTGACTTTTACCTTATGGTAGGCACTAACAAAGTATCTGAACTTTGATGGGCTATAAACTCTAAACATGATATGTATTTTTCATAATGCTAATGTAATTTTCAAGGTACCGAAAAGGTCAAACCTGCCCATCTCTATGTGCATTCTAAGTCTGTCTTTTGCTTTAATATTTCTTTTTCTCTGTTCCTGTGGTTCAAAAGTTCACTCAGTTCCCAAATGGCAACCTAATTTTCCAGTTATTCCCTCAAGCCATATGTGTTTTGGTTTCTTTATGGTTTATTAGGTACTGTAGGAAAGTAGCATAAGTTATATCTTCTAATGAAATTCAAGCACACTTCAGTGATGCTTCGACTTGATTGCTAGTAGCAATTAAATCACAGCCAAGAAGAATAATGCATAATCTCACAAAGTCCAGGCACCATATAGAAATTGAATGGGGATGAAAACAGCAAAAAGAAAGTTTCCAAACCCTGCCAGGTATGTTGTTTTCAGCCTGCCTTTTTTTTTTTTTTGGCCAACTGCCTGATTGATAGCAAAATCATAACTTGCTGCATGCTAACAGGCAGAGTTCACTCGTAGGTTATTGTGAACTGATAAAGGGTTAGATGCAGTTTTGATTTTCGCATTGGACCTTGGTACACCAGATTAATGGAATTTCAATGAGAGACTAGAGTAGCCACAGCTTTGTCAGAGAAACAGATGGGGATTCTATAGTCATGTCTACTCATTAATACTAGTTGCCTGAAAGGTATGCTGCTTCTCTATACAAAAGAGTTGATATAATTGATTTTTGAGTTGTACATTGGAAAAAAGTACCTTATTGATGACTAGAATTGTAACATAGACGGTGACAGATTTTTGTATAGCTCGTAGCATAAAAATATTGTACTTTGTAAATTTTTCTTTTCCCTCTTTGGAAATGCTTCTTATGTTTTATATTTTTTGAGAAGAACTACATTTTGAGACCAATAGCAAAAAAAGAGAGCATGACATGTCAAATTACCCTTTTAGGAAAAAGAATAAGAGTCTATATTTTATTTATAAATGATTGCATGACTGCTGTTAGAGTTTAATTTTGATATTCTATTTAGAAGAAAGTATACTTATTAGAAGTTTCATTTTATTAGTTTATGCTTGATTTTTTTCTGGAAAACAAAAAAACAAATCATGATAGTTTCTAGACTATTGTAGATCACTGTTAGAAGTTTTATGCTATCATGTGGCCGGATATATTGGAGTGTCAATATAAATGGTGCATGTCAGTAATCAGATAAAGTTAGAGATAATGAGATTTACAACCTTAAAGAATATCCCTTTCTGTACACGTTTAAATGCTTAGGCACTAAGGTGGGTAGATACAGAGGAGACTTTAGACACTATATGATTACTTGGGTTTCCATTTTTCTATTCTGAAATCATTTTTCATTCATTTTTGTCATTTGTGAAAGAAAGCTTCTAACTATATAGCACTGTGGAAAGTCCCTAAGGTAAGATTTTGAAAGGATTCAGTGAGCTAGAAGACATATATTGGCTCTGCCCGTCAATGATAGGTCGAAGGATCCCAGTAGATGTTTGTTACAAATCTGATTCAGTCCTAGACCATAATCACTTTGTGGATAAAAATCTGGAACCTCTAGGGTGTGAATACAGGTAGGCTAAAATGAAGCTGAAAATATAAAACAGTCATTTATTGTCCTGGTGTCTTTCTAACTAAAAATTTCTGAATAACCTAGGTTACTGAAAGGCTGTGGGCATTGCAAGGACATAGGTTTGTATGAAGAAATTTTTTTTAGGAATGAAACTATTTTTTAAATCTCAGGGATTAAGAAAAAGGCTGAACTGTTTTTATCATAATTTATAATATTAAAAATTTTTTTGGTGTACCTTTCTTTACAAAAATCCAATGAACAAAAATTTGGATTAATAAAGCATATAAATCATTTTTTCCAACAGATTTCTTTAGAAAGATTGTCTCCAGGATGCCTATAAATAATTAGCTCTTAGAAAGTTTCTAAAACAGGCTTAGATATAAACCTATGCATGTGCACACACATAAATTTAATGTACCAAACTTTTGAGGAAGACTTTTTGTGTGTGTAAAATTAGGTGTAGCACTAATCAGTTCTTACAAAAGCCATGAAATAGATGTTTTACTTTTCTCTGATATGAGTAGAGTATGAAACAATGTTTAAAACTAGATAAAAAGGTTTTTTTCAATAACTTAGCATTTAGGGTAAGTATGAAACAATGTTTAAAACTAGAAAAACAATTTTTCAATAACTTAGCATTTAGGGTGTTTTTTTTTTTTTTTTTTTTTTTTTTACCTACTATCATATTTTTGACACCTAAAATTATCTTTGTATTTTGTTCTGAAAAATTTAGTTTGCTTGCACATATTTTTGAATATATAACATATATTAACATTGCAGTTTTGTTTTTAAAATTTTTGGGTTATCTTAATATGCCAGATTGCTAGCTTATGTATGTTTTAGCAGTTTAATAACAATGATTCTTTTAGTCATTGTGCTATGTGTGTAGCACAGGGATTATAGTTGAGGAAATGACAGAAAGTAGAAGACATATTTTTAATCCTCAAGTTATATATTGTGCAGTTGGGGATGTAAAGTACACAGATGTAAAATATTTTTGTGATACAAAGGTATTTTTAGTAAATAAAACACATAGTCATTGAGAATTATCTTTCTAAGTTTTTATGCTATTGATCAGGAAAATTCATCAGAATAAAACAGAGTGGACAGATGATACTATAACAAAGTGAGCTAGATACGAAAGATTGCAAAGGTTAAATAAAACTCAACATTATGAAAAATAATGCATCTTTAATTCAGCAAATTAGCAGTTATTTACACAGTACATGAAGAGGAGAACGAGATACTTGGACAGGGCAATTGGGGGTGAATAAGATAAAGTTCCTATTTTTAAGAAAAATGTAATCTAGATGGCAGGAGAAGATAATCACCTAGAATAAGATAACTAGCAATCTAAGTTATATTAAGGCAGATTTCAGAAATAGTAAATACTACATGCTATAATATTCAATTTATTTGGTCTATACCAAGGCAAATAGTTGGTTTCGTTGATTTTACTTCCTGATGTATTGACTGAATCAGCCATATGTTTTAGCATCCTGTCAAAAAAACCACAGCATAAACTTTATGCCTAAATTCTAAGAGATTGTGGAGGGAGGACCTTTTATTTAAGTGAGTTTTATGTGGGTCTTGAGGTTTGTTGCAGAGAATGGGAAAACAGACTGAAAAGAACTTTTGGAGTTCAAACTCAGAAACCAAGTTTTCATTATAATTGATGATAACTTTATTGCCAAGGACAAGTTGCTTAGGCCTTTTTGGATTTTTACTTTCTAGTATGTGAAATGAAGAGTTTGAACCAGGTAATTGCTTAGATGTTCCCTAGAGCACTAAACGCTTGTGTCCCCACATTTCAGAATTAGTAAATTGAATGGTGGCAGTGAGGTGATGTTATCTGCGTGGAAAAGATATGGGTGATGACCAGAGGTGGTGTTGAATAGGAAGGAGTGGAGGGGGTCTTGGAGGTCGGTGCGTGATTTATAGTAGGAGCTGAATGCCAAATTAAGGAATTTACCTTTGATTTGGTAGTCATTAAGAGATCCCTGAAGGAGTATACTGAAGTGAGGGATGCAGATTTGAGGGATATTGTCCTGGCAGTTAAATGTAGGTTAAATTAAGGCATAGAGACCATCTAGTGGAGGTAGCAAGCTAAATGCTTTGCTACATTACTTATTTTTAATCATGACAGTATCTCTTTGAGGTAGATAGTACTATCACTGTTTGACAAATGAGGAAACCTAAGAATACAGAGGTTAAGTGATTTGTCCCATGACATATAGCTACATAGTGGCAGAACTGGAATTTGAATTCATGTCTGTGAACTGTAAGGATCATGCTTTGCTCTTAAAAGAGTTACTTTTTCCCTCTTCCCCAGCTAGCATACTGCTCTGCTGCTTTTGATTAAGGGAGTGTTGGTAAGACCCTGGGTTAGAGAGGTAGATATTATACTGAAAAGGAAGTGATTTTCTAGCTCCTTCCTACTCAAAGTATTGTGAGTAGATCAACAGTATCAGCATCATCTGGGAGCTTGTTAGAAATGCTAAATCTGTGTCACCACCTGATATAGTTTGGATATTTATCTCCGCCCAAATCACATGTTGAATTATAATTCTCAGTACTGGAGGTGGAGCCTATTGGGGGGTGTTTGGATCATGGGGGCAGATCCCTCATGGCCTGGTGCTGTCTTCGTGATAGTGAGTTCTTGTGAAATCCGGTCATGTAAAAGTGTGTGGCACCTCCCAACCCCACTCTCTGTCTCTTGTTCCTGCTTTTACCATGTGTTGTGCCTGCTCCCGCTTTGCCTTCCACCATGATTGTAAGCTTCCTGAGACTTTCTCAGAAGCCAAGCAGATGCCCATTGCCATGCTTCTGGTACAGCTTTCAGAACCATAAGCCAATTAAACCTCTTTTTTTTCTTATTATTATACTTTAAGTTCTGGGGGGTACTTGTGCAGAACGTGCAGGTTTGTTACATAGGTGTACACATGCAATGGTGGTTTGCTGCACCCATCAACCCATCATCTACATTAGGTGTTCCTTCTAATACTATCCCTCCCCTAGCCCCCCACCCCCCAACAGGTCCCGGTGTATGATGTTCCCCTCCCTGTGTCCATGTGTTCTCATTTTCAGCTCCCACTTATGAGTGAGAACATGCAGTGTTTGCTTTTCTGTTCTTGTGTTGGTTTGCTGAGAATGATGGTTTCCAGCTTCATCCATGTACGTGCAAAGGACATGAACTCATCCTTTTTTATGGCTGGATAGTATTGCATGGTGTACATGTGCCACATTTTCTTTATCCAGTCTATCATTGATGAGCATTTGGGTTGGCTCCAAGTCTTTGCTATTGTGAACAGTGCTGTGATAAACATACATGTGTATGTGTCTTTATAGTAGAATGATTTATAATCCTTTGGGTATATACCCAGTAATGGAATTGCTGGGTCAAATGGTATTGCTAGTTCTAGATCCTTGAGGAATCGCCATACTGTCTTCCACAATGGTTGAACTGATTTACACTCCCACCAACAGTGTAGAAGCATTCTTATTGCCCCACATCCTCTCCAGCATCTGTTGTTTCCTGACTTTTTAATGATCACTCTTCTAACTGGCATGAGATGGTATCTCGTTGTGGTTTTGATTTTCATTTCTCTAATGACCAGTGATGATGAGCTTTTCTTCATATGTTTGTTGGCTGCATAAATGTCTTCTTTTGAGAAGTGCCTGTTCATATCCTTCACCCACTTTTTGATGGAATTGTTTGTTTGTTTTCTTGTAATTTAAGTTCTTTGTAGATTCTGCATATTAGCCCTTTGTCAGATGGATAGATTGCAAAAATTTTCTCCCATTCTGTAGGTTACCTGTTCACTCTGATTATAGTTTCTTTTGCTGTGCAGAAGCTGTTTAGTTTAATTAGGTCACGTTTGTCAATTTTGGCTTTTGTTGCCATTGCTTTTGGTGTTTTAGTCATGAAGTCTTTGCCCATGCCTATGTCTGAAGGGTATTGCCTAGGTTTTCTTCTAGGGTTTTTATGGTTTATATCTTACATTTAAGGCTTTAATCCATCTTGAGTTAATTTTTGTATAAGGTGTAAGGAAGGGGTCCAGTTTCATGTTTCTGCATATGGCTAGCCAGTTTTCCCAACACCATTTATTAAATAGGGAATCCTTTCCCCATTACTTGTTTTTGTCAGGTTCGTCAAAGATCAGATGCTTGTAGATATGATTATTTCTGAGGCCTCTTTTCTGTTCCATTGGTTTATGTATCTGTTTTGGTACCAGTGCCATGCTGTATTGGTTACTGTAGCCTTGTAGTATAGTTTGAAGTCAGGTAGCGTGATGCCTCCACCTTTGTTCTTTTTGCTTAGGATTGTCTTGGCTATATGGGCCCTTTTTTGGTTCCATATGAAATTTAAAGTAGTTTTTTTTCTAATTCTGTGAAGAAAGTCAGTGGTAGCTTGATGAGGATACAATTGAATCTATAAATTACTTTGGGTAGTATGGCCATTTTTCATGATGTTGATTCTTCCTATCCATGAGCATGGAATGTTTTTCCATTTGTTTGTGTCCTGTCTTACTTCCTTGAGCAGTGGTTTGTAGTTCTTCTTGAAGAAGTCCTTCACATCTTCTGTAAGTTGTATTCCTAGGTACTTTGTTCTTGTTGTAGCAATTGTGAATGGGAGTTCACTCATGATTTGGCTGTTTGTCTATTATTAGTATATAGGAATACTTGTGATTTTTGCACATTGATTTTGTATCCTGAGACTTTGCTGAAGTTGCTTATCAGCTTAAGGAGATTTTGTGCTGAGATGATGGGGTTTTCTAAATATACAGTCACATCATCTGCAAACAGAGACAATTTGACTTCCTCTCTTCTTGTTTGAATACCCTCATTTCTTTTTCTTGCCTGATTGCCCTTCCAATATTCTGTTGAGTAGGAGTGGTGAGAGAGGGCATCCTTGTCTTGTGCCAGTTTTCAAAGGGAATGCTTCCAGCTGTTGCCCATTCAGTATGATATTGGCTGTGGGTTTGTCAAAAATAGCTCTTCCTATTTTGAGATACATTCCATCAATACCTACTTTATTGAGAGTTTTTAGCAGGAAGGGCTGCTGAATTTTATTGAAGGCCTTTTCTTTATCTTTTGAGATAATCATGTGGTTTTTGTCATTGGTTCTGTTTATGTGATGGATTATGTTTATTGATTTGCATATGTCGAACCAGCCTTGCATCCCAGTGACGAAGCCAACTTGATTGTGGTGGATAAACTTTTTGATGTGCTGCTGGATTTGGTTTGCCAGTGTTTCATTGAGGATTTTTATATCTATGTTCATCAGGGATATTGGCCTGAAATTTTCTTTTTTTGTTGTGTCTCTGCCAGGTTTTAGTATCAGGATGATGCTGGCCTCATAAAATGTGTTAGAGAGCAGTCCCTCTTTTTCTATTGTTTGGAATAGTTTGAGAAGGAATGGTACCAGCTCCTCTTTGTACCTCTGGTAGAATTTGGCTGTGAATCCATCTGATCCTGGGCCTTTTTTGGTTGGTAGGCTGTTAATTACTGTGTCAATTTCAGAACTTGTTATTGGTCTATTTAGAGATTTGACTTCTTGGTTTAGACTTGGGAGGGTGTATGTGTCCAGGAATTCATCCGTTTGTTTTAGATTTTCTAGTTTATTTGCATAGAGGTGTTTATAGTATTTTCTGATGGTAGTTTGTATTTCTGTGGGATCAGTTGTGATATCCCCATTATCATTTTGTATTGTGTCTATTTGATTCTTCTCTCTTTTCTTCTTTATTAGTCTGGCTAGTGGTCTGTCTATTTTCTTGATCTTTTCAAAAAACCAGCTCCTGAATTCACTGATTTTTTGAAGTTTTTTTGTGTCTCTATCTCCTTCGGTTCTGCTCTAATCTTTGTTATTTTTTGTCTTCTGATAGCTTTTGAATTTGTTTGCTCTTGCTTCTCTAGTTCTTTTAAATGTGATTTAAAGTTCTTTTCTGCTTTCTCTTGTGGTCATTTACTGTTCATTTTAGTTCTTTTCTGCTTTCTCTTGTGGTTATTTACTGCTATCAATTTTCCTCTAAACACTGCTTTAGCTGTGTCCCAGAGATTCTGGTACATTGTGTCTTTGTTCTCATTGGTTTCAAAGAACTTATTTATTTCTGCCTTAATTTTGTTATTTACCCAGTAGTCATTCAGGAGCAGGTTCAGGTTGTTACGTGGTTGTGCGGTTTTGAGTTAGTTTCTTAATCCTGAGTTCTAATTTGCTTGCACTGTGGTCTGACAGACTGTTATGATTTCCGTTCTTTTGCATTTGCTGAGGAGTGTTTTACTTCCAATTATGTGGTCAATTTTAGAATAAGTGCAATGTGCTGAGAAGAATGTATAATCTGTTGATTTGTGGTGGAGAGTTCTGTAGATGTCTATTAGGTCTGCTTAGTCCAGTGCTGAGTTCAAGTCCTGAATATCCTTGTTGATTTTCTGTCTCGTTGATTTAATATTGACAGTGAAGTGTTAAAGTCTCCCAGTGTCATTGTGTGGGAGTCTAAGTCTCTTTGTAGGTCTCTACGAACTTGCTTTATGAATCTGGGTGCTCCTGTATTGGGTGCATATATATTTAGGATGGTTAGCTCTTCTTGTTGCATTGATGCCTTTACCGTTATGTAATGCCCTTGTCTCTTTCGATCTTTGTTGGTTTAATGACTGTTTTACTGGAGACTAGGATTGCAACCCCTGCTTTTTATTGCTTTCCGTTTGCTTGGTAAATATTCCTCCATCCCTTTATTTTGACCCTTTGTGTGTCTTTGCACGTGAGATGGGTCTCCTGAATACAGCACACCAATGGGTCTTGACTCTTTATCCAATTTGCCAGTCTGTGTCTTTCTTTTTTTTATTTGAGATGGAGTCTTGCTCTGTCACCCAGGCTGGAGTGCAGTGGCACTATTTCAGCTCACTGCAAGCTCCGCCTCCTGGGTTCACGCCATTCTCCTGCCTCAGCCTCCCGAGTAGCTGGGGCTACAGGTGCTCACCACCACTCCTGGCTAACTTTTTTTGTATTTTTAGCAGAGACGGGGTTTCACTGTGTTAGCCAGGATGGTCTTGATCTCCTGACCTTGTGATCCTCCTGCCTCACAGTCTCTGTCTTTTAATTGGGGCATTTAGCTCGTTTACATTTAAGGCTAATATTGTTATGTGTGAATTTGATCCTGTCATTATGATGCTAGCTGGTTATTTTGCATGTTAATTGATGCAGTTTCTTCATAGTGTTGATGGTCCTTAAAATTTGGTATGTTTTTGCAGTGGCTGGTACTGGTTGTTTCTTTCCATGTTTAGTGCTTCCTTCAGGAACTTTTGTAAGGCAGGCCTGGTGGTGACAGAATCTCTCAGCATTTGCTTGTCTGTAAAGGATATTATTTCTCCTTCACTTACAAAGCTTAGTTTGGCTGGATATGAAAATCTGCATTGAACATTCTTTAAGAATGTTGAATATTGGTCCCAACTCTCTTCTGACTTGTAGGGTTTCTGCAGAGAGATCTGCTGTTAGTCTGATGGGCTTCCCTTTGTGGGTAACCCAACCTTTCTCTCTGGCTGCCCTTAACATTTTTTCCTTCATTTCAACCTTGGTGAATCTGACCATTATGTGTCTTGGGGTTGCTTTTCTCGAGGAGTATCTTTGTGGTGGTCTCTGTATTTCCTGAATTTGAATATAGGCCTGTCTTTCTAGGCTGGGGAAATTCTCCTGGATAATATCCTGAAGAGTGTTTTCTAACTTGGTTCCATTCTCCCTGTTGCTTTCAGGTACATCAATCAAATGTAGGTTTGATCTTTTCACATAGTTTATTATTTCTTGGAGGTGTGATGTTGGCTCACTGCAACCTCTGCCTCCCGGGTTCAAGTAATTCTCTGCCTCAGCCTCCTGAGTAACTGGGATTACAGGTACCCACCACCATGCCCAGCTAATTTGTGTATTTTTAGTAGAGTGGGGGTTTCATCATCTTGGCCAGGCTGGTCTTGAGCTCCTGACCTTATGATTCACCCTCCTGAGCCTCCCAGAGTGCTGAGATTATAGGCGTAAGCCACTACGCTTGGCCTCTTTTCCTTTCCCTTTCCCTTTTCCTTTCTGCTTCCTTTTCTTTCCTTTCCCTTTTCTTGCTTTCTCTTTTCTTTTCATCTTTTTTTTCTTTTTCTTTTTTTTTGAGACAAGAGTCTCGCTCTGTCACCCAGGCTGGAGTGCAGTAGGACGATTTCAGCTCACTGCAACCTCCACCTTCCGGTTCAAGCAGTTCTCTGCCTTAGCCTGCTGAGTAGCTGAGGTTACAGGCATGTGCCACCATGCATGGCTGATTTTTGTATTTTAGTAGAGACATGGTTTCACCATGTAGGCTAGGCTGGTCTCGGACTCCTGACCACAGGTGATCCGCCCACCTCAGCCTCCCAAAATGCTGGGATTGCAGGCATGAGCCACCGCGCCCAGCCAGGTATTTCTTTATAGCAATGTTAGAACAGCCTAATACACCACCCAAGACCTACCGTATCTGAATCAGCATTTTAACAAGATCCCCAGGTACACATTGAAGTTTGAAAAGCTCTGTTCTAAAGACATTTATCATGTTGACCTTTGCAGCTGAAAAGAAGGATGAATCAGACCAAGCAGTTGCACTTGTAGCCTGCATGTGCAAATGTGTGAAGAGTCTTTGAAATAGGCAACACCATGAAGTACGTAAAAAATATTCTTCTATGTGCTCACTTACCTCCACTTCCAGCACTCTTGTGGTCACTCAGCACCCTTAGGCTGTGGCTTTCTTGGCTGTTTAGAGCACGGTTCCTGAGCTTTGTGTCCGTAGGTAGTTGTCCCATTTTTGAACCTATTTCCAGAGTTTCTCCCCTCTCAAACCAAATCTCAAGTATAATGGAAAGGCTCTGATAAATTACCACTAGGAATATTTGCCTGTAAATAGGGGCAGTGCCTTAATCCAGGGGAGTCCAAACCCCAATCACAGATCTTTAGATAGCACCAGGCCCGTGGTAAGTATGATGTATGTAGGCATGTAACAGGTTTATCTCTTATCTCTTTTGCTGTATATATGTGGATCTGGCCTGCAGTCTTTTGATTTTGGAGAAGTTGTACTATATAGCTTCCTGTTTTCAGTTGAGCTTCCTGTTTACAAACTGAGCCAAAGTGTGAATTTGGAATTTAAAAATCAAAGAGCAAAGGTTCTTTAAGATAGTGAAAGGACCAATTTGATTTAAGAGGAAGGCATACTATTCTGGCACAGTATCCCAAAGAGAATTTCCTTTCTCTGAGAAACGTAACTTGGAGGTGACTGTGCTGGTGGTTGGGGTAACATTTTCAAGGAAAGATAAAGGATTAAACAAGTTTTAATTAATATTTATTCAGAGATAAGTCTGACACTGTGTGCCACATTCTTCCGTGTGCATTGTTTCCTTTAATCTACTCAAAACTTCCCCATGAGGAAGACTTTTTCCTTTGTCTTAAATTGACAAAACTGAGTCTAAGAGAGGTTTGTTTCTTGACCAGGACATTTAACTCTCAAGTAATAAACTCCATCACCTCTGGTCTTTCTATGCCATATAATTTTTAAAATCAGACTAGTTTTTTTGTTTGTGTGTGTGTGTGTGTGTGTGTGTGTGTGTTTTGGAGAGACAGGATCTTGCCCAATTACCCTGGCTGGCGTTCAGTGGTATGGTCATAGCTCACTATAACCCTGAACTCCTGGGCTCAGTTGATCCCCTTGCCTCAGTCTCCTGAGCAGCTAGGACTACAGGCATGTGCCACCACACCTAGCTAATTTAAAATTTTTTTTCAGGCTGGGCATGGTGGCTCACACCTGTATCCTAGCACTTTGGGAGGCCAAGGTGGGTGGATCACCTGAGGTCAGGGGTTCAAGACCAGCCTGACCAACATAATGAAACCTCATCTCTACTAAACATACAAAAATTGGCTGGGTGTGGTGGTGCATGCCTGTAATCCCAGCTACTTGGGAGGCTAAGGCAGGAGAATCACTTGAACCCAGAAAGTGAAGGTTGCAGTGACCTGAGATCGCATTATCGCACTCCAACCTAGACAACAGAGGAAGACTCCATCTCAGGAAAAAAAACAAAAACTTTTCTTTTTTTTTTTTTGAGACGGAGTCTCGCTCTGTCGCCCAGGCTGGAGTGCAGTGGCCGGATCTCAGCTCACTGCAAGCTCCGCCTCCCGGGTTTACGCCATTCTCCTGCCTCAGCCTCCCAAGTAGCTGGGACTACAAGCGCCCGCCACCTTGCCCGGCTAGTTTTTTGTGTATTTTTTCGGTAGAGACGGGGTTTCACCGTGTTAGCCAGGATGGTCTCGATCTCCTGACCTTGTGATCCGCCCGTCTCGGCCTCCCAAAGTGCTGGGATTACAGGCTTGAGCCACCGCGCCCAGCCTCTTTTTTTCAAAGACAGTGTTCTCATGATGTCCAGGCTCGTCTTGAACTCTTGGTCTCAAGCAGTCCTTCTACCTCGGCCTCCCAATGTGTTGTAATTACAAGTGTGTGAGCCACCACCCCCGGCCTGGTTTTTGTTTTTTCATTGTAAGAGAAATGCATATGATTAAAAATAAAAACAAACAAAGTTGTACGATAAAAAGTAAATGCTTTCTTTTCCACCTCACCCTACCCCCTGAAACTACTACTCTCTAGAGGCAGCCCCTCTTGGTACAGGTTCTTCAGTAGTTACCATAGGAACTTTAGATATTACACTTTTAGTTCTTGTTTGGTCAACTGTAGATGGTATCGGTTGACTTCCTCTACAGTGAATGATTCCTTAAACTTCCTCTCCTGCTTCTCCCTTTGTGTTTCTCTTTGTGTTTGCTTTTCAATTAAGTAATATTCTTATTTTGTAATGTGCCAACCTCAGACAGTGCCTATTGATTCCTTGTTTTAAAATATGAGGAAATTAGTGCACCCAGCCTTGATTCCATTTCTCTTCCTGCTCTTCAATTCAAATTTTGTTAATTATATTACTTTTGCTTGTTAAGGTCTATAACATTTATATTTGATTCTCTAAGTTGACTGCTTTGTCTACAAGTTGGATTTTAAACAATGGGCCTTTTTCTCCATGCCATTGGTTTTCCTCAAGTATCTGGAGAGCTTGAATTAGTGATTCATGTTTGTGAGTGAGGGACCTGGTTGGATCCTGTACGTAACTTCTGTAGGATTCCTTTACTTTTGCATGTCTGTTGTCTTGAAAGACTTTTCCTTTGAATGGGAGGTCGACTTGGGGGTTGTAAGTGAACTAGCAGCTTGCCTCGAGGCAGCTTGCCTACAGAGCATTTTGGTATGGAGGGAGGAGGCAGACTAGTACCCTCCACAATTGCCAAGATAAATAGAACATTACTCAGGGAAGTTAAATGCTTTTATTTCATTACTAGTTACAGATTTTTGACCCTCTGCATACTTTTTTGGTGCTGGGGTGGTAGGGAGTCTAGAGTTATCTGACACACTGCTCAACTTCTCTCTTGGTTGCAATGCTCATGGAGAAGGCTCCTTTGGGAACTAGTTCACTTACTTAGAGAATGAGAGAGTGGAGATTTAGCCCAAATATGCAAGCCTTTACTGCTAGCTGCTTTTGAGGACGGACCCAAGGGTTCTGGCTGCTTTGATTACAGTTCTTTAATGAGTTCATCATCCTGTGTCTTTGCTTGTAGCATCTCTGAGTCTCCTTTATGAAAACTAGCACTTATTCTCCTTGGTATTCTCCTGGGCTTAGGTGTCCTCTGTTGTATCTTCATCACTGCAGTCTCGTCTGCTTTTCCAGTTGCAAGGAATTGCTCAAAACTTTTGGTCTACTTTCTTTACCCTTTCGTGATTACCAGTGTTATTAAAGCTTTCTTCATTCTTTCTTTTTTAGAGATGGGGTCTTGCTGTGTTGCTCAGGCTGGCCTTGAACTCCTAGGCTCAAGTGATCCATCTGCCTCAGCTAAGACTACAGGCATGCACCAGCATGCCCAGCTCAAGGCTTTATTCTTTAAAAACAAACAAAAGGAATTTCAAGGAAACTTTAGGAGGAAAGGTCGATGTTTAGTCTATGCTTCTTTTTTAATGACACCAAGAGGCTGCTGTATCCTAAAACTTTTTCGTAACTAGGCTGTTAGAATCATTGGAAGAAGTAGCTCCCTGGCCATCAGTCAAAGGTAGTCCTAATAAGTATGTCAGTCAAGCCTTAGATATAGTCACTTAGAGTGAATACTAGATTTCTAGAAGAACCAAGATGCTATAAGCAATAGAAAAGAACTCTTGCTTCCTGTAAAAGGACTACAGTCTTGTTTTGGGTAAAAGGTATGCATATCTAATAGTTGGAAACCTTACCAACTTTGTTCAGTTACAGAAATATGTGGCATTGACCATAAATACTCTAAGAGGTTAAAGAAGGAAGAAGCTATTGCCAACTGGTGTCAGTGGATAGATGTTTTGTGGAAGAAGCTGGAGTTTGAACTAGAATTTAGTAAGGGTGGATAGAAATTTAATTAGTAGAGAATGAAAGGAAGAATGCTTTCTAGATAAGTTAAGGGAATGAGGGACAAGGGGAAATGGAGCTGGAAATGACCATAGTTTGAAGAACTATGGAAAGACTAACATGACTGAGAAAGGTTGGAGAATGGGAGATGAAGATTGACAAGGGTGGCATGTAAAAAGTTTGGCTCTGGCTTCAGGTATTTATTTAGAGTGACTAAGGTATGGGACGTCCAGCAAATTTCTTAACTTTTCGGGGTTTTCTCATCTGTCAAATTAAGGATAATAATAGTACCTATAACCTGTGGTTATTCCTAGGATTAAGTAGGATAAGGCATATAAAAAGTTTAGAATACTTCCTGACCCATGGTAAAGACATATTGAATGAGAGTTATTTTTATTATCCAGTCAATTTTAGGGATTATCTTAAGTAAATTTTCCTTTTTGTGTTTGACACAACAGTTTGTGAGTGTTGTCTAACTTCCATACTATATAGCTCATATGTTTTACTTGTTAAGATGAATTTTGTAGGATTTGCAGTTGAAAGTTTTAGGGATTCCAAATACACAATCATTTTTTCAGTGGGGTATTCTATGTTGAAAACTGTTAGTGGTTAAATTTTCTATAGCAAATATATCATGCCTTTTTCTTGAACCCTTGTACTTCTTTGTGCCTTAGCTTCCTTCTGTTGAGTAATGAGCATATAAGAATAAAGAAATTTTATACCTGGAAAAATTTTATACGTAGGCATCATGAGCCCTGGGAAGGAGTCACTGTATTTGATACATGAGCTTGATAGCTAGTGACTAAAAATTTACAAACTTTTAAGAGCATTTGAATGAGTTTGGACTGCATTAGAAGATCACTTATGAAGCTGTATATGAAAATAAGTGGGGGAAAATGGTCCCAAATTATTAGGAAACAAGGCTGCCAATCAAAACCTCATAATTCTCATTCAAGAACTGAATGGTCTAATGCTAAAGACAATAACAAATCCAAACAGAAAAAGTAGTACACACAACTAAAATGCAGGGCTGCAAAGTCAGTAGTAGAAAATAAATGCCCTGTTGATAAATAAGCCCAGAGAGGATTAGGGCAAAACTGTTTTTTATTTTTACAAAAATTAAACATGGAGAAGGTACCATTCTCCAGCTTTCATATGTGCTTGTCAAAGTATTTCTTTTTCAAAACTCAGAATTGATATCAGGGTCCTTGCTTCACACTTGAGGAAAAATTGAGTATGCTATATGTTTAAAAATAACATAAACACTATTGAAGAAAATATCTCTTCAAGGAAGGTGTAAGAATTAGCTCAGGTAAATTATTTTCTTGAGCTTTTTATATATGAATAGCACATTGGTTTACAGAATTGAGGGTAAGACTAATGCAATTTTAAAATTAAACCTTCTAAAATTATGGCTTCAGAAGACATGCATTTATTGAGTTAGAAGAGATTATTTTGATTTTACATAGTTTACCAACAGTTTAGGGGTAGGGTCTAGGATTCTTAAAGTATTTTTTATACTCTCTTGATTGAGATATATATAACCATAGAATATACTAATTTAAAGTATACAATTCAGGTGATTTTTAATATGGTCACAAAATTATGTAAATATAATCCCAGTCAATTTTAGAACATTTTCGTCTCCACAAAAAAGAAACTCCATGCCATGAGTAGTCACTCTCAGTTTTCTCCCAGCCCTTCTCCTCCATCTCCCTCAAAGGCCTAGGCAACTGTGAATGTAATTTCTGTTTCTACGGATTTGCATAATGTGGATATTTCATATAAATGGAATCATATATCAGAACTTTGTGTGTCTGGCTTTTTTTTACTTAGCATAATGTTTTCAGGGTTCATCCAGTATATTACCAGTTCTTTATTCCCTTTTATGGCCCGATAATGCTTCCTGTGTGGAGGGCCCCTTTTGTTCATCCATCCTCAATTGATGGACATTTGTGGTGTTTACTCTTTTTGGCTATTATGAATAATGCCACTATGAACATTTGTGTAAAACTTTTTATGTGAATATATTTTTTCATTTTTCTCGAGTATATACCTAGGAGTGAAATTACTGGGTCATATGGTATATTTTGGTTTCATTTTTTGAGGAATTGCCAAACTTTTTCCAAATGACTGCACCGTTTTATGTTCCAGCCAGCAATATGGGGGGGGGGGGGGGGTTCTGATTTGTCCTCAATTCTCTTCAACACTTACTGTCTTTTTCATTTCGGCCATTCTAGTGAATATGAAGTGGATCTTACTGCAGTTTTGATTTGCACTTCTGTAATGACTAATAACGTTAATCATCTTTTTATGTGCTTATTGGCCATTTGTATGTTTTTGGAGAATGCCCACTTCAAATTCTTTCCTTATTTTTCATTTGGGTTGGCTTTTTATTGTTTTTTGTTTGTTTGTTTGTTTTGAGCCAGAGTCTTGCTTTGTCACCCAAGCCATAGTGCAGTGTGGTATGATCAGGGCTCATTGCAGCCTCTACCTCCTGGGCTCAACAAATCCTCTCAACTCAGCCTCTCAAATAGCTGAGATTACAGGGGCATACCACTACACCCAACTAATTATAAATTAATTTAATGTTTTGTAGAGACAGGGTTTCACTTTGTTGCCCAAGCTAGTCTTGAACTCCTGGGCTCAAGCGATCCTTTCACCTTGGCTTCTCAAAGTGTTGAGCCTACCAAAGTGTTGAGCACAGGCATGAGCCACCGCGCCTGGCCTATTTATTGTTGAGTTCTGAGTTATTTATGTATTCTGGATACCAGTCACTTATCAAATATATGATTGGTAAATATTTTCTCAGTATCTACAGGTTTTCCTTTTACTTTCTTGATGGTATTCTTGAAGCACAAATTTTACATTTTGATGAAGTTTAATTTATCTGCGTTTTCTTTTGTCACTGTACTTTTTTTTTTTTTCTTTTTGAGACAGAGTCTCGTTCTGTCAGCCAGGCTGGAATGTAATAGCGTGATCTCAGCTCACTGCAACCTTTGCCCCCACTAGGTTCCAGCGATTCTCATGCCTCAGCCTCCCAAGCAGCTGGGACAACAAGCACACACCACCACGCCTGGCTAATTTTTGTATTTTTAGTAGAGACGGGGTTTCATCTTGTTGGCCAGGCTGGTCTCAAACTCCTGATCTCAGATGATCTGCCTACTTCGGCCTCCTAAATTGCTGGGATTACAGGTGTGAGCCACTGTTCCTGGCCATCACTTGTTCTTTTGTGACATGTCTAAGATGTCTGCCTAACTGAGGATTCTTTTTTTTTTTTTTTTTTTTTTTGGAGTCAGAATCTCACTCTGTCGCCCAGGCTGCAGTACAGTGGCTTGATCTCAGCTTACTGCAAGCTCCGCCTCTTGAGTTCACGCCGTTTTCCTGCCTCAGCCTTCCGAGTAGCTGAGACCACAGGTGCCCACCACCATGCCCAACTAATTTTCTGTATTTTTAGTAGAGACGGGATTTCACCGTGTTAGCCAGGATGGTCTCGATCTCCTGACCTCGTGATCCGCCCGCCTCGGCCTCCCAAAGTTCTGGGATTACAGATGTGAGCCACTGCACCTGGCCGAAGATTCTTAAGATGTTCTTAACTTGAGGCTGTTTTCTCAAAATACTGAGTTTTTTACTCTAAGGAGTTGTGAGATTAATATACTAATTAAAATAGAAACAAATCGTAGTTCACCTTTAAGATTGTTGTTGCTTAGAGCATATTTTTAAAAATTGTGCAGATGGCAAAAGGTAATTTTCTTGCTGTACCTTTTTTTTTTTTTTTTTTTTTGGAGTCTTGCTGTGTCGCCCAGGCTGGAGTGCAGTGGTGCCATCTTGGCTCACTGTAAGCTCCGCCTCCCGGGTTCATGCCATTCTCCTGCCTCAGCCTCCCGAGCAGCTGGGACTACAGGCGCCCGCCACCATGCCTGGCTAATTTTTTGTATTTTTAATAGAGATGGGGTTTCACCGTGTTAGCCAGGATGGTTTCGATCTCCTGACCTCGTGATCCGCCCGCCTCAGCCTCCCAAAGTGCTGGGATTACAGGCCTGAGCCACTGCGCCCAGCCTTGCTGTACCTTTTAAGCTCAGTGAACTCTTGAATTCTGTAGCCTTTAACATCATTGGTAAAAAGAATTCTTATTTTGTTTATATATCACTATTATTTCTAGCAACATAATACATACATTTGAAATATAAATGAAATGTTTGTTGCTTTGCAAATACAAACCTATAATCACACAACTCTAATATCAGTTTTCCTTAAGTTATTTCAGAGACCACATAGTCTAATATATCATTTTGTTGACTTTCTGGGTTTTCTAGGGCCAGGCTTTGTCAATGCGTAGTTACAGTGGTGGGATCTGAGGGGTGCTGTGATCATGATCTTGAAAAAATGGTTACTGTTGTTAGCTTTCCAAAAGAAAGTTTGTTTATTTGAATTGATCTCTTCTCCTTTGTTAAGATATGTACGTGTGTATGTATTTATTTTTTCCCTGTGTCAGTCACATTGGGGACTGAGACACAAAGAGGCCATGTGAATTTTCTAAGCAGCACTCGCTATCAGTGTGTGGCCTAAAGACTGGTCCTGATTTGTGATCTATTTGTTACTGGTCAGCGACAACATAAGTACAAAAATTAAGAATAAGCACTTAGAAATGTTTATAGCAATTTGATATTTCTGCCTTATCTAAGTACATGATCTTTTTTTCTAGTAATTTATATTTTTGTTGTTGTCATTTTTACAAAAATAGTGGGGTTTGTGATGTCTTGGGAAAAACTGGTTCTTTACCACAGATTAAATCATTGATCTAGGTTCAGAGAGAATTATTGACAGTAGTACCAGAACTATTTTGATTGCTGGGCTTTTTACTTTGAATTCCTATATCTTTCTCTATAGTCGTAGTCATATTTTAATTCAAATATTTAGGTTTATTTTCACTATGGAGAAACTTTAGGCCTTTTAATCCCACATTTCTCATCAGATATACTTTCAGATTCCAATGTCATAATCAGATATTAACTATATTTTTGTATGAGAGTCAAGCAATGGAACGTGCTGAAAGTTTTTCATTTGGAATATCTAGAGAAAAGGGTAATTGAATTTGAATATCAACTAATTATTTTCCATACCTAAAAAGCGGAAACATATAATGTCATATTTAAAGACTATGTCAGAAAAATAATTTCATCCCAGAGGTACTTTTGTGTTGTTTTGTATAAATGCCTCCAGAAGCTCCTCCTTGTTTTTTAATACCACCTGTGAGCTTTTCTATTTTGAACATGCCCGTATCTTTGTATAACACTAAAGGAGTTTAATAAGAAGCATATTTTAATATCAAAAATAGTAAAATTTCTTACCACGGGGAAAAGAAATACACATATATTTCTTTCACTGAATAGGAGTTACTTTGGTGTTGGTGTCCTGGGATTTATGTATGTTATAATCCCCTAATATGCTTAAAATAGGGTTTCTTTTCTAAAAGAAAATGTGTCTTATAAGAGGTGAGTAATTGATTTTTAAAATAAAAGTAAGAAAGAGTTGTACATTTCAGACAGAGTGCTAGATGGAATAAAAGTTTATTTCAACAGATTTTACGGTTAGCTATTTTAGACTTGGGAGAATAAAATGATTAATAAGGTATGTCACTGTCTTTAAAGACCTTATTTGTAGATTAGTAGAGAGAGGAGAGATATAAATATCAACTAATTCAAGGCATATTGGTTTAATCACTATTACAAGAAATACAGAAGGAGAAAGAAGATGGTAATTATGGTAGGAATAAAGACAGACTTGGTAACATTAATGACGTTTGAACCAGGTATGGGAGAATAAGATTTTTGATATATAGAACATGGAGGTGATAGTTTTTCACATTTGCAAAACAACCTGGTAAAGGCATATATTGATCAGGACTCTTTGAATGGACAGGACAGAAAAAGAACCAAACTCAAACTGGCTTAAGCACAAAGCAGAAAGGGGAGTTTACTGGTTCACTTGTGAAAGATATGTCACTTCTATTCATTTTTCACTTGTGAATAATGAAGAGAATTGGAATCTTGCCTCTTGCCCACCTAGATCCAGGTAGGTGCTCAAACTGTAGTGAGTATTCCCACTCACATACTGCTTTCCTATGTGTAGCTTCTCCTTAGAGACACTGTGCCCATAGGATGGCGGTGGCAAAGATGACTACCCACCAGCAGCTTCTTAGATATTTCTACCAGATTAGCAACCCCATTGAAATAGAGATCTCTCAATAATTGCAGCAGAAATCTTTGGCTTGGGTCATGTGCTTATTCTAAATCAATCACTGTGGCGTGTGTGTGTGTGTTGCACTAATTCGCTAGGTCTGGATCATGTGCCCAAAAAAGAGTTTGTGGAGAGGGGTGAGGCCAGCTTCACCTGATCCCCATGGAGACTGGGGCAGGTACCATTCTCCAAAGGAAAACTGAGGTACTCTTAAAGAAATAAGCAATTCAGAGCAGGCAAAAACAGCCACTACAAGGTAGGATATGTGAAAGTATGACTAAACTTAGGGGTTGTAAAAACGTGTGTAGAGAGAATAAGAGGCTGGGATAGATAATAGTTACAGATATGCATTCAGTAATGGATATTGCAAGTTCCTTAAAGGAGAGTATAATGTTTATCAGTAGGTTAAAATAATTATTTAGCATGCTAAATTTTGAATTGATTTATAGAGAGAAGAGCTGGAGGCAAAAATAAATGTTAAAACTGTCTAGACTGGTAATTTTTAAAATTTTTCATTTATTTGTTGTCATTAATCCTTCAAACCTTTCATAAGAGCTGATGTTCCAGTTAGTGAAAGTTCTCCTTTTTTTTTTTTTTTTTTTTTTAACTGTTTGCTGTTTGGCCGTTATTCTTTTTCTTTTTAGCAATGTATGAGAAGAAAGGATTAACTAGATAAAACAAACCAATCACTTTTACTTGTTAGCACCTATATGAAAAGGTGCAATTGTATAGATTAGAACTAAACAAAAATTAGAATTTTAGATTATTTGAATTTAATTTGTCTTGGATAGACATGCTTTCTGTTTATCTTTTCCTAATTTCTATTCTTTTGTAAAAAACAATTGAGGCAGTTAGGGAAGATATATGTATTATACCAAAGTTAAAAAAAAGAGGAAATCAAAGGTGGGGAAGAGGAGGATATATAGGAAAATTAAAGTAAGGCTAGTATTATCTGTATCTCAAATGCCTACCATAAGTACTCTAGCTTTTGCTGGAGATTACTTACTTATTTGACCCTCGCTTGCTTGCTTTCTTTGCCAATGCAAAGAAGGAAAATTGATTAGGTGCAAGATTTATAGTGTTCTTGTTATAAAAATAAATGAAGTACTCAAGAGAAGAATAGTTCTTAGTACCCGTAGTACTAGGATCTGGTGAAACTTCTTTGAAGGGGGCTTTAAAAAGAATGTCATATAATGTGGTAAATAAAAACCACAAGAGTATATTTAGTAATGCTCTG
Source organism: Piliocolobus tephrosceles (assembly GCF_002776525.5). NCBI lineage: Eukaryota > Metazoa > Chordata > Mammalia > Primates > Cercopithecidae > Piliocolobus > Piliocolobus tephrosceles. The sequence goes on from NC_045441.1 coordinate 54,158,506, forward strand.
GAGTTCTTTCCGAAAACATCTACCAACATAGGTATGTAGCATAATGCCAAAATACAGCCTAGGACAAGTCATTTTTGTGTGGGGCCAAAATAACAGTCTAGATCAGGGGTTGGCAATCTACAGCCCATGGAGCAAATTTGGCTTGTTGCTATATTTTATAGATAATTATACAGCACAGCCATATGTATTTGTTTACATATTGTGTATGGCTGTGTTCGTGCTACAACAGCAACAGTATGTAGTTGTTCCACAGACCATAGTCCCACAAAGCCTGGAATGTTTCTAGTCTGACACGTTACTGAAAAAGTTTGCCCACCTTTGGTCTAGATATACAACTCACTGATAGATTGGTTTAAAATTGAGCCAGTATATAAAGTGTCTAGAACAAAGGTCTCAAACTGGTAGGTCAAGTTACAAATTTGGCCTATAGGTATATTTTGTTTAGCCAAATCAGTATTTGACTTTTGAAAATTTGTGCCAACCCAGAAAAATTCAGATTTGTGCCTTCTCTGGGAAAATTGGATGGTCTGGCAATACTGAGCTTACATTGTGTTTGTGATCCTTTAAAAAGGATGCACCATCTTTTTCCAATTTGTATTCCTTACTACTATATTACCTCCCAGCACACTATTAAGTGTGCATTATGTCTTAAAAACACCCCACACATACTGTAATTTTAAAATGCTTTATTGTTAATAAATGCCAACAATCATCTTAGCCCTCAGAGAATTATAACCTTTTTGCTGGTCGAGGGTCTTGTCTCAATGTGGATGGCTGCTGAAGGTCGGGGGGTTGTGGCAATTTCTTAAATAAAGACAACAATGAATTGATTGATTCATTGATTGATTCTTTTTTCCATGGAAGATTTCTCTCTGGCATGTAATGTTGTTTGCTAGCATATTACCCATGGTAGAACTTCTTTAAGAATTGGAGTCAGTCCTCTCAAACTCTGCCACTGCTTTATCAACTATGTTTATGTTATATTCCAAATTAATTGTCAACAGTGTTTATAGCATCTTCATCAGGAGTAGATCCCATCGCAAGAAACTACTTTCTTTGCTCACCCTGAGAAGCAACTCCTCATCCCTTCAAGTTTTATCATGAGATTGCAACAATTCAGTCATATCTTCGAGGTCCACTTCTAATTATAGGTCTCTTGCCATTTCCACCACATCTGCAGTAACTTCTTCAATTGATGTCCTGAACCCCTCAAAGTCATCCTTGAGGGTTGGAATTAACTTCTTCCAAACTCCTTGTACTTTTGTGTTATGAAGATGGCTTCTGTCCTTAAACCTCATGAACCAACTCTGCTAGATTCTAACTTTTCTTCTGCAGCTCTCATCTCTGTCAGCCTTCATAGAATTGAAGAGAGTTAGGGCCTTGATCTGGATTAGGCTTTGGCTTAAGGGAGTGTTGTATCTGGTTTAATCTTCTAGCCAGACCACTCAAAGTTTCTCCATATCAGTAATTAGGCTGTTTTGCTTTTTGCTTTTTTTTCGGAGACAAAGTCTCACTCTGTCACCCAGGCTGGAGTGCAGTGGCATGATCTCAGCTCACTGCATCCCCTGCGTCCCGTGTTCAAGTAGTTCTCGTACCTCAGCCTCCCAAGTAGCTAGGATTGCAGGTACCCGCCACCACACCCAGCTAATTTTTGTGTTTTTAGTGGAGTTGAGGTTTCACCATGTTGGACAGGCTGGTCTCAGACTCCTGACCTCAGGTAATCCACCTGCCTCGGCCTCCCAAAGTGCTGGGATTACAGGTGTGAGCCACCACGCCCGGCCAGGCTGTTTTGCTTTTTTATCATTTGTGTGTTCACTGGAGTAGCACTTTTGTTTTCCTTCAAGGACTTTTCCTTTGCATTCACAACCTGGCTGTTTGGCACAAGAGGCCTTCCTTTTGGCCTATCTCGAATTTCTACATGCCTTTCTCCCTAAGTGTTATCATTTCTACCTTTTGATTTAAAGTGAGAGGTGTGGAACTCTTTTTTTTTTTTTTTGAGATGGAGTCCCCCTCTGTCGCCTGGGCTGGAGTGCAGTGGCGTGATCTCGGCTCACTGCAAGCCCCGCCTCCTGGGTTCACGCCATTCTCCTGCCTCAGCCTCCCAGTAGCTGGGACTACAGGTGCCTGGCACCATGCCCGGCTAATTCTTTTTTTGTATTTTTAGTAGAGATGGGGTTTCACCGTGTTAGCCAGGATGGTCTCAATCTCCTGACCTCGTGATCCACCTGCCTCGGCCTCCCAAAGTGCTGGGATTACAGGCTTGAGCCATCATGCCCAGCCCATTGTAGGGTTATTAATTGACTTAATTTCAGTGTTGTTATGTTTCAGGGAATAAGGAAGCCCAAGGAGAGGGAGAGAGATAGGGTAAGGTTGAGTTGTGGAGCAGTCAGAGAACATACATTTATTATTAAAGTTTGCTGTCTTTTATGAGTGCAAATCATAGTGCCCCAAAACAATTAGATGGTAACATGAAAGATCACTGATTATAGATCACTGTAACAGATATAATAATAATAATGAAAAACTGAAATATTGCAAGAATTACCAAAATGTGACACAGAGATACAAAGTGAGCATGTGCGGTTGAAAGAATGGTGTCGATAGATTTGTTCAAGGGTTGTCACAAACCTGCAATTTGTAAAAAATGCAGTATCTGTAAAGTGCAGTAAAGCAAAGCACAGTAATATGAGGCATGTTTGTATAAATACAAATGGGTAGTTGAGAACAAAATGACATACCTGTTACATTTATTACTTTGGCTCTTCAGTTGTCATACTTAACAGAGGTGATAGTGGATGAAGCTATCACCATAGAAATGAAGAATAAAGATTGGATTTGGCAAAGAAAATACTTACATTAATAATTGTTATTAATTATTTGGTAAATGCTAATGTATCAGATTAAGCAGACAGAGATAAGAGTTATAAGGAATGGGTCAAACGACAAATACATGTTAGTTTGTTATGGGAGGGAACTGGAAGTGTAGAAGAAAGGCAGGGCCTGGTACACTTCTGGGGAACTCAGGCCTGGGAAGAACTTGACTGGAGGCCCAGTGATCAACTTGATGGGTAGGGACAAAGGAGAGTAAGTAGTCAGGGGTACAACCAATGGTAGACCTCATGATTATGCTTAACGTGAATCTTGACACTTAGATTATTTTCTCGGGGAAGTGATATTATCTATAAAGAAAGTGGAAAAGCAGATAAGAAAGATCAAGTTTGTTGAGCTTGAAGGAGTGTTGAGAATCCAGTCAAAGATATTTAAGAGGGAGTCTGAGATATGGAATAGAAATATGGAGAATCATTGATTTATTTGCCTAAACGTGTTTAATATCATGAGAAAGAGAAGACTTGCCAGAGATGGTAGAATGAGATAGATGAGAAGATTTAGAATAGAGACATTTTCTCCAGCTTTCCTCACAGGTAAACCAGGAGAATTGCTGCTTTTGTTTCTAAACCTATGATTCTATTTTACAGAATTTTAGAAACCATTAATTACTTTCATTCCTTAGTATGATTATAGTCATGGTGATACATTTTATCTCGGTAGTTTTCTTTGGCGTTTGTTAGAATGTTGATGTGATCTTAGGCTTTTTTTCCTCCCTCTTTGTTTTTATTATCTAATTATTTTTCTCCATGTAATTCAGGCATCATGTTACATTACTATGTCTTGTCCTGGCAACTTAAATAATATTAAGCTATATTCAAGGCAGATCAGATATACTTTTAGTATCTGCATACTAAATTTTCAAGGACTTTAAAGAAGATAAACTCTGTGTTTGATCATGTCATGAGTAAATAGTACTGTTGTTGTTAAGTGCACAGATTATTGTATCCTACATACCTGGGTTTAATCCAGGTTTGACACTATGACTTTGAACAAATTTTCTGTCTAAACCTTAGTTTCTTAATTTGTAAAAATAGGGATAATTAATAGTATTTCATGAGATTGTAGTAGGGATGGGTACATAGGACATACCAATGTTAGCTCTTGGTTACTGTAATGTCACAAGATGACCAAGGGATGAATAATTGACTTGATTTTAGTACATATTTTCTTTGGAATTTTTATCCATGTTTGAACACAAGTAGTTTAATTTGTGTTGGACAATATTTTATTTAATCATATCATATTGTGAGTAGCTAAAAGATGAGTTGATAACTGTGATTATTTTTATGATTTAATATTCAACTTTTTACTAATAAATATGGCAGGCATTTTTATGTGGTGGTTCATAAATGTCATGACCAGTGTTTTGACTTATGTTAAATTTCCGTGATCTTTTTTATTTGGGTGAATCGTATTTAGCTTCCTGTCTGTTAGACAGTAGGAAAGTAATGCAACAATAGCGTATGAGAATTTGATCAAAATGAGCCTTAACCCTGAGAAGCGTTAACTAGATTACTTTGTTAGAAATATGCCAGTGGATTTAAATGTAGATAATCTTGAAATTTCAAATGATTTCATTCTTTGATTAGTTGTTTACATACTTGATGACCAAAAAAACCCAAGATACGTAGTTACTGTCACATTAAATTAAGAAAATAATTTATAAATAAAGCTTAATTTTAAATGTACTAGGAAGTAACTTTTGAGAAAATTTATTAGTAGATCCTGTTTTATAAATGGAAAGATCATATTTTGTGACAATTATTAACAGTTTTAAAAATCAAGTTCTTAAATATTTGATTTTTTTAAGAGATAAGATCTCACAATATTGCCCAGGCTGGAATAGTGGCTATTCACAGGTTTTTGCCCAAGCCAGAGTGCTTGGTTATTGCCCAAGCCAGAGTGCAATGGCGCGATCTTGGCTCACAGGTGCAATCATAGTGCGCTACAGCCTTGAGTTCTTGGACTCAAGCAGTATTCCTGCCTCAGCCACCCAAGTAGCTGGGACTATAGGCATGTGCCACTGCACCAGGCTTATATTTGATTTTTTAAACATTTTCTAAGCACTTTTATTTTAACTTTTATGAATAATTTCAAACATACAGAAATAGAATATTATAATAAAACTTCTGTGTATCCATATCTCAGCTTGAACAGTTATCACCTAGTAGACAGTAGTGTTTTGTTTGTATTCATACTTGCTCTACTTGCTCCTTCTAGATTATTTTGAATAAAATTCCACGTCATTCCTAAATATTCCAAGATATTGATAGTGATTATTTTTAAAACAACCTTAATACTCTTATCACACCTTAAAAATTAGCAGCAATTACCTAATATTATTAAACATATAGGTATAAGGCATGTAAAGTTGCTATCTTTTAGCAATTGAAGGCATTGAAAAATTAACATTTCAGAATGTGATTAGTGTTAAAGTGGTTTTTGTCTTGTGAACACTGAGAAGGGAAGAGAGTATGGGAAAGTTCTTTTTTTTTTTTTAATTATACTTTAAGTTCTGGGATACATGTGCAGAACGTGCAGGTTTGTTACATAGGTATACATGTGCCATGTGGTTTGCTGCATCCATCAACCCATCATCTACATTAGGTATTTCTCCTAATGTTATCTATCCCTCCGCTAGCTGACAGGCACTGGTGTGTGATATTCCCCTCCTTGTGTCCATGTGTTCTCATTGTTCAACTCCTACTTATGAGTGAGAATGTGCAGTGTTTGGTTTTCTGTTCCTGTTAGTTTGCTGAGAGTGATGGTTTCCAGTTTCATCTGTGTCTGTGCAAAGGACATGAACTCATCTGTTTTTATGGCTGGATAGTATTGCATGGTGTATATGTGCCACATTTTCTTTATCCAGTCTATCATTGATGAACATTTGGGTTGGTTCCAAGTCTTTGCTATTGTGAATAGTGCTGCAGTAAACATACATGTGCGTGTGTCTTTATAGTAGAATGATTTACAATCCTTTGGGTATATGCCCAGTAATGGGATTGCTGGGTCAAATGGTATTTCTGGTTCTAGATCCTTGAGGAATCGCCACACTGTCTTCCACAATTATTGAACTAATTTGCACTCCCACCAACAGTGTAAAAGCATTTGTATTTCTCCATATCCTCTCCAGCATCTATTGTTTCCTGACTTTTTTTTTTTTTTTTTAAGATGGAGTTTCACTTTTATTGCCCAAGCCAGAGTGCAATGGCGCGATCTTGGCTCACTGCAACCTCCATCTCCTGGGTTCAAGCGGTTTTCCTGCCTCACCATCCCAAGTAGCTGGGATTATAGACATGCACCACCACGCCTGACTAATTTTGTATTTTTAGTAGAGACGGGGTTTCTCCATGTTGGTCAGGCTGGTCTCAAACTCCCGACCTCAGGAGATCCGCCCTCCTCGGCCTCCCAAAGTGCTGGGATTTGACAGGTGTGAGCCACCATGCCCGATCTGTTTCCTGACTTTTTAATGATTGCCATTCTAACTGGCATGAAATGGTATTTCACTGTGGTTTTGATTTTCATTTCTCTAATGACCAGTGATGATGAGCTTTTCTTCATGTTTGTTGGCCACATAAATGTCTTCTTTTGAGAAGTGTCTGTTCATATCCTTCACCCACTTTTTGATGGGTTTGTTTGTTTTTTTCTTGTAAATTTGTTTAAGTTCCTTGTAGATTCTACATATTAGCCCTTTGTCAGATGGATAGATTGCAAAAATTTTCTCCCATTCTGTAGGTTGCCTGTTCACTCTGATGACAGTTTTTTTTGGTGTCCGGAAGCTCTTTAATTAGATCCCATTTGTCAGTTTTGACTTTTGTTGCCATTGCTTTTGGTGTTTTAGTCATGAAGTCTTTGCCCATGCCTGTGTTCTGAATGGTATTGCCTAGGTCTTCTTCTAGGGTTTTTATGGTTTTAGGTTTTAAGTCTTAATCCACCTTGAGTTAATTTTTGTATCAGGTGTAAGGAAGGGGTCCAATTTCATGTTTCTGCATATGGCTAGCCAGTTTTCCCAACACCATTTATTAAATAGGGAATCCTTTCCCCATTACTTGTTTTTGTCAGGTTTGTCAAAGATCAAATGGTTGTAGATGTGTGGCGTTATTTCTGAGGCCTCTTTTCTGTTCCATTGGTTTATGTATCTGTTTTGGTACCAGTGCCATGCTGTTTTGGTTACTGTGGCCTTGTAGTATAGTTTGAAGTCAGTTAGCATGATGCCTCCAGCTTTGTTCTTTTTGCTTAGGATTGTTTTGGCTATACGGGCTCTTTTTGGTTCCATATTGAAATTTAAAGTAGTTTTTTCTAATTCTATGAAGAAAGTCATTGATAGTTGGATGGGGATAGCGTTGCATCTATAAATTACTTTGGGTAGTATGGCCATTTTTCATGATATTGATTCTTCCTATCCATGAGCATGGAATGTTTTTCCATTTGTTTGTGTCCTGTCTTATTTCCTTAAGCAGTGGTTTGTAGTTCTCTTTGAAGAAGTCCTTCACATCTTCTATAAGTTGTATTCCTAGGTATTTTATTCTCCTTCTAGCAATTGTGAATGGGAGTTCACTCATGATTTGGCTGTTTGTCTATTATTGGTATATAGGAATACTTGTGATTTTTGCACATTGATTTTGTATCCTGAGACTTTGCTGAAGTTGCTTATCAGCTTAAGGAGATTTTGTGCTGAGATGATGGGGTTTTCTAAATATACAGTCATGTCATCTGCACACCAGAGACGATTTGATTTTTTAAAAAGAATTAAACCTGTGTCATATGTCTATATGTTTTATAATTAAATAAATTTAAAGTCTTAATGTTGTTGTCTTGAATTGTATCAACTGGAATTCTAAAACTCTTCCTTTGGATGGTAAAAACGCATGAGACATAAGTGTTGTTCTTTATATACATGATATTTGGATTTTATATAATAATAGCTCCTTTAGTTGAAGATTGTTCCCCAATTTTTTTTCTTGCTCTGTTTTACTATCCACTGAGTTTTAATAGTGTCTGTTATCATGAAATATTTCTTCTCTGTTGATATTATTTTAAATCCCCTGTTCTTTCTGTGCTATCTTTCATCTAAAGATGTATTTCAATGTATTTTTATAAATCTTGATAGATATATAAACCTATTGACCTGTGTGAATGTTTACACTCCTGTGAACTAGCTGTACTCCTCTGAGACTATAAACTCATTGTTGGTCTGTTATTTAGTCCAGATATATGAAGATTGAACAGCTTTTTATCCCAAAATCATGGTGGGGGAATGTGTACTAAGATGTTGAAATGCTGATGTCCATTTAAAATGTTATAAATGTTTTAAACAAGCTATTTGAAGTATACATACACAATTTTTGTTTGATGAGGAAAAGTGAGTTAGGTATGGTTTAGGTAAAGCATATCCTCTCAGATTAAATTTTTCATCACTGTGACTGTGCCCACAACAGGGATTCAGATAGTGCACTGAGCAACCCATGTTAGCAATTCATTTCCTATCCTTTTGTAACATGTTAGAAAATGTGTCAGAAAGGTTTCGGTGAACTTTGATCAAATTAGTTTATACCTGTGATTTGACTAATACTTTTCTAGAATCCTTGTGAATTTATTCTTGCTTTCATACTTAGCAACTAATTAATCAGAACACTTTTTTGCCTTATCAAATGTATTTACTACAGAAATCTAATTATCTGTTACTGATTGTGAGACAAAATCCAAAGGCCATCTCTCAGTGTAACTGCTAATGTATTAAGTGCATCAACACATATTTATATTGTAAAAATTGACAGTCTGAATTTTCTTATTTTTAATATCTTAGTATTCTTATCTTAATATATGACTTACTACTACTAGAATAATACAAAACAGCTGTAAAAATTGACTGTATTTTAAAAATTGACAGCCTGAATTTTCTTATCTTTAATATCTTGGTATTCCTAATATTCTTATCTTAATATCTGGCCTACTAAAACTAGAGTAGTACAAAACAGCTGTATGTATTCATAAGTGATAGGAGGCCAAAGAAACAAAAAATTTTTCTCAACATAAGCTCTGCCAGTTAATGCTGAATATGTAACCATCTTTCATTTCAAAAGTATGAGTAAAATTGATATTTTCTCATAATTGCACAAATTAACAATGCACTTATCTTTTATCTGCCATGTGGTTGGATTTTGAATGTGTCTTGAGATGTTGCTATTTCTTTAGCATTCTTTATATAGCACAGAGTGGGAAATGCTTCTTTTTATAAGCAAAAACATGAACAAAATATTTGTTAGAAAACATGTTAAGTCAGTTATTTAGTTATGAGATCATCATATGCAACCATTATCTATTTATAATTCTCCTTCTGGAAAATAAATAGAAGTTTAACAAATGCTGTCATTGAATATCAAGCAAAATTTCAAAATTTTTTTAGAAGTGTGATTTTTAAGTAATGGAGCTATTCTAAAATACGTTAGTGTTTATTGTATGTGGACCTTATGCAGCTGAGTCAGGTTATCAATATAATTGACTAGGGCCTATGATGAAAAACTGAGATTATATTCTACTTTTTACTATATACTATGTTATTGCTCCCAACTAAGTTTGGGGCTACTTAAACCTTGAAAAGTTTACTGATGTGGTATTTAGAATCTGTTATTTGGGTATCATAGGAAGGATGTAGTGAGTTGGTGGTAATTGATTTATCCTCCATCATACTGAACCTCCCACTCTTCTTCCACTTTGTCCTCCCTTGGGCAATAATCACAGGGTCGAACTGCCAATCTGTAGACTTAATTTTTTCCAGCAGTACCATCTGGCTCCTTGGCACCAGAAGTTATATTGGTTCTTTGTGGTTGTTACTGAGTTTTATTTAGAGAATCTTCTTTTGCCATTTATGATAGCATGGCAGCATTTTATTGTGAAAAAAGTAGAATGCACCTAAACAAATCCTATATAATGTATCAACCTTGAGATTCTCTTCTCTGTATTGTATTCTGTCTAGTTCTTTAGTAGCTCACCCTTTCAAGAGAGATTAAAATTAATTGTGCAGGTTTTCTGTTTCATTCAAACCTGTATGTGTTTTTAAATTATTTGAATTTGTATTTAAAGTCCTGTTATTACTGCAGTCATTTCCTAATCATGAATGTTTAGAAGTCCCTATTAGTGGCACAGATAACCTTCTAATACCCAGCAATACTTTATCTCCTTAAAAAAATGGCCATTTGTATATCATCTTGTGTTTTATTTTGTAGATGAGGTGGTTTTACTGTTATGTCTAATGACATTCATAAACAATTTAAAAGAGTAATTTTGAAAGGTAGTTCTGAGTTTCAGTAATTAAAAAGAATTGCCTAAGCACATTTCTACAAACTTAAGTAGTTTTTTCATATTACAGTTTACTGGACATTTTTGATGAAGGCAAAAATTATTTGACCTATTTGTTTCTAAAGTAAGGATCATAAACAAAAATAAATAATTTTTTAAACTCATAAAGAATCTGCATATAAAGCAGTTCATTTTGACAAGTATATGTCATATTTGATTGCATGTATTTTTAATGGAACATGATAAACATCGTTTAAAAAGTTTTAAAGTAGTTATTTTAGAACACAATAAACATCTTTTACAAGGTCCTTTAGAGGTTTTCATTCATATAAAAGTGTTTCTCTTGAGTTTAAATATTTAATTAGAATCTATTAATCTATGTTGCATTATAATAATGGCAGGATACTGATGTGTTAGAAATATTTACAATGAATCTTTTTTTTTTTTTTTTTTTTTTTTTTTTTTGCTGGTGTAAGGGTGTTTGAAATTCCTAAAGAGTGATTTTGCTGGGATTATTTTAATACCACCATATTAGAAGCCTAGTAACTACAAATTGGACTTTGCGGAATATTAGATAACATATAAAGCTAAATTGCTGTAATTTGGTTGTGATGTGATGTTAAATCCAGTTGTTTATAATTTTTCATTTAAAGTATGTAAAGAAAAGGAGCAGTAAATATCTCTCTGTAAGAGGAGCTAAATCAGGTGTCAGTGAAATGATTCATATGCCAACTGGAATCGTTAACATGCATTTTATTCTACTGTCTAGCAGGAGGAGGTGGGCTATAGAAAATGAATTCTCCACTAAATAATTTACAACAATTATATCAAATTTTAATAACTTGAACTAAGAAGGCATACATATGATTCATGTTCTCACAGTTTCCTACATTAGAGATTAATTGTGCTTTTGTTAAACAAAAATGTACTCTTATAAATATTTTTAATTAGTAAATCATGATGAGTTTAATATTTATAGAGTAGCATCGTTTGATCAGTTTTTAGCTGTAGCTTCACATGAAACTAAAATATCACAGCTAAATCTGTTGTCTCAAATGCCAGCTCATGAGAATTTGTTCCTAATATCAAGAAATGCCCTGAATTGTTTGTTGGCTTTATCTTAACTCAAATATGTAAAGGGGACAGTAGAACATTTTTCTTTGGAATCACAGAGAGTTCAGTGACCTTTCTGTGGCAAATTATGTAGAAAGAAAATATTTATATTCATTTAAAATAACCTTCGTGAAGAAATAGTCTCATTACCCTGTTTGATCAATTTCTTGTAGCCTGAGCTGTAGCATGCTGCTATTGCCATTGGTTGATGGAATACACTGAGTAGTGGCTAATGGTGATGGTGCTCATCAGGAAGGGTTCAGCCAGCGGTCAGCAACAAATAATTCAAGACTGTTTCTAAGTTTGTGGCTGGTGGAATTTGCTTTTTGCCCCAAGCCAGCGGCATTGCTGAGCTGGGCTATTTGATTAGAAGAGAGGCATATTTGCTTCTTAGCAACTGCACATTTGCACAACCCATAGTCCTTTACTGCCTCCAAAGGTTTTCCTTTTGTGATGGTAGAATAATACTTTATTGTTGATTGACGGACAAAAGAAGTTTAACCATTTTTGTTGTTGTTGGCTTTAAAAAATTTCAGCTACATATGCCATTTTTTGAAGAAGTGTAGACAAAAGGTATGTATAGTGTAAATCAGTATGGAAACCCCAATGTGCTAGATTTTTAATATATTATCAAGGAGATTTGCACAGCATGAATACAATTGCATACTGTTACTTTTGTGCCTAGTAGGTTCAATGATAGAAAATCAATTCTGACTCCAGTGTATGTACCTATATCAATATTCTGGGTGTTTGCAGTCTCCAACTAGAAGTAATGCTAGAGAAAATTTAACTAATAATGTTGAAAGAAAAATTGATGTTAGTAGAACATCTGTATAGCTTTGTCACATTTAAGAACTAGTTTTTATGTAAGATTGGAAGTCAAATTTTGAATTCTGAATACAATGTGAGTATAGAATTTGGAATATAATTCTCACAGGAATGAACTTGCAGAAGAAAATATATGTCTTTAATAGAAGACAGAGGTATTTATAACTCAGCAGTTAAGAAACAAGTGAGAAAAGATAAATTTGGGGAGGACAGTTTGAGTTTTATGATCCTGGGAAACCAGGACCGGAAAAAACAGGCTTTTTTTTTTTTTTCTTTTTTAAAAAAGCATGGTTTTATGGCTTTTCTCACTGAAACTATATGGTTAGGACTTGAATCTCAAGATTTTAAGGAAGATGGTATAAAAAGTGATATGACCATAGATGATGATAATTTTATTCTTGCATTATTTTTAGTAATAGTTTTTTTTAACATACCTATTATACCTTAAAGAAATAATGCAAAACTATTTGAGTCAATACATTTTGATATGCATCATTTAAATCCATTGTTTTACATATTTTGTCGACATAATTCATGGTAAAATGAAATGGCATCTGTAAGATTAATTGCCATTGGTTGATTTCTTTATATTCTATGATGTTATGTTTAGAACATATGGTGGTTTTTTAAGGGATTTTTTTTTTTGTATTTTTGTCTCCTACGGTTTAGAATAGATATGAGAGTTTCCATAATTTAAGATGAACAACAAAAAAGTGCACTGGTGTGAATTATCCAGTTAACAAATCTTGAAACATGTTTTGGGATTTAGGGAAGTTAAAGCAAGTGCAGACATTAACATAGACATAAAGTGTATGTGGGCAAATACTGTCATTTCCCAATAAAAGGACCTTGGGGCATATCAGTATGCATAATATGACCATCACTCTGTGTACTTACTAATGAATAGCCATTTTAGTGGCAACCTAAAGCCCAAAAAAGGGAAAAGAAGTGAGGTTGAGTGATTTGATATTGCAAGGCAGTAATATGCCCCTTTGTATCAAGCAGCTGTCCCTTTGCAATTTCGGTTAACATCTTTGAAACAGTTCCCTTAAAAACAAACAGGGCCCTAGGAGGAAATGGAAAATACTTTTAAGAGTGGTTTTAAATTGTTTAAAAATTAACTTGCCTGCAAATAAATTCCCAAAGTTAGGATGTGACTTTGATGTTATATAAATTAAGGTTATAGCTTTTGCTAGCATTTTACTTATAAGGTAAATTATGGGAATTTGATGTAATTAGGAAAATGTTCTTTAAATTACTAAACTCTCCTGTAAATAGTTGCAAAATGGCATTTTAAAACTCGAATCTACTACATTAAAATTACTTGTATTTATTAGTCTATATCATTAGCTGGCATTTACTACTAAGTGCCCTTTTCCCCTCTTTTAATAGCTTAACAGTTTCTTATTTTGGGATACATAACAAATGACAGTTTTCTTAGTGGGGCTTTATAACAATTATCACCTGCAGGTGGAGATGGGATCTGTTTTATTACTGACTAGTTTCTTCCCTCCATCTCCCACTGCAGATAGAAAAAGTACAAAGTAATGTACAAAATGGTGTTCTTTTGGACTTAAGTTTTTACATATAGGTCCATTTGTTGAGAGAGAAGAGGAACAGAGACAAATGGAGGTTTCTGGTGCTTTTCTACTAGGTAAAGAGGGTGTAGAAATAGGGAAAGAGAAAGATGGTGTGGTTTGGGGATATGGATGGGATTTTTCAATTTGTTCATCAGAAAATTTCAGTGTGCAGGTGGCTTCCTGAAGCCTTTAAGGTAAAATCAGTAGAGAAATATATCAGAATAATATTCAGTGGCATGAATGATGAATTATTGTTTTATTACTGAAGAAACTATGGCCCAGAGATATTAGGTGATTTGCCCAAAGCTACACAGCAAATAAAGGTGGAGCTGAGGTAGAAATTTAGGTCTTTTTTTTTCTCCAAAGCCTGTGATCTTTTTCCGGTAGAACACGAATACCTGTTCTTCAGGCTTGTTGTGTTTAGGGACATGAGCTTTGGATGCTAACAAACAAGAGATGAAATCTCTGATACTTGCTTTGTGACTGGCCAAACTACTTGACTTCGTTTTATTTTTATTTTTTAATTTAAAAAATTTAAATTGACAATTAAAATTATATATAGGGCTGGGGACGGTGGCTCATGCCTGCATTCCCAGTACTTTGGGAGGCCAAGGTGGACAGATCACGAGGTCAGAAAATCGAGACCATCCTGTCCAACATGGTGAAACCCCATCTCTACTAAAAATACAAAAATTAGCCAGACATGGTGGTGTGCGCCTGTAATCCCAGCTACTCAGGAGGCTGAGGCAGGAGAATCACTTGAACCTGGGAGGTGGAGGTTGCAGTGAGTTGAGATTGCGCCACTGGACTCCAGCCTGGCAGCAGAGTAATACTGTGTCTCAAACAAACAAACAAAAAAATATATATATGTATGGTCTATAGCATGATATTTTGATATGTTTATACATTTTAGAATGACTAAATCAAGTTATTTAACTTAAGTATTACCTCACATGCTTATATTTTTTGTGGTGAGAACCTTTGAAATCCACTGTTAGCAATTTTCAAGTATACAGTATGTTAAGCAGTCACCATGATTTACAATAGATTTCTCTTGAACTTACTCCTCCTATCTAACTGAAATTTTATATCCTTGGACTAGCACCTCCCCATTCCTTCTATTCCTCAGCCTCTGGTAACCACCATTTTGCTCTCTGTTTCTGTGAGTTTGACTTTCTTGTTTTTCTTCTTTTCTTTTCTTCTTCTTTTTTTTTTTTAGAGACAGGGTCCAGGCTGGAGTGCAGTGGTGCAATCTTAGTTTGCTGTAACCTCAAACTCCTGGGCTAAAGCCATCTTCCCACCTTAGCCTCCTGAGTGGTTAGGACTACAAGGGTGTACTACAATGACTGGCTGATTTTTTTATTTTTGTAGAGATGGAGTCTTGCTAGTTTGGCTAGGCTGGTCTTCAGCTCCTGGCCTCAAGTGATCCTCCTGCTTCAGCCTTCCAAAACACTGAGATTAAGGTGCGAACCACTGTGCCCAGCCCAACTTTTTAACACTACGTATAAGTTAAGATCATGCAGCATTTGTCTTACTGTGCCTGGCTTTTTTACTTAACGTTTCGCCCTCCAGGTTCATCTACATTGTTACAGATGACAAAATTTCCTTCTTTTTAAAGGCTAAATGGTTTTCTGTTTTGTATATATACTACATTTTCTTCATCTGTTCGTCTTCATGGATACTTAGACTGATTCCGTATCTTGGCTATTGTGAAAAATGCTACAGTGAAGATGGGAGTGGAATTATCTCCTTGACATACTGATTTTATATCTTTTGGATATGTTCCCAGAAGTAGGATTACTGGATCATATGGTAGCTCTATTTTAAATTTTTTTGGGGAACTTCCATACTATTTTCCATAATGGTTGTGCTAATTTACATTCCCACCAACAGTATACAAGGCTTTCCATTTCTTCACATCCTCACAAACACTGGTTATCTTTTATCTTTTTGATAATAGCCGTTCTGATGGGTGTGAGATGTTATCTCATTGTGGGTTTCATTTGCATTTCCCTGATGATTAGTGGTATTGAACATTTTTTTTCATATACCTGTTGGACATTTGTATATCTTCTTTTGAGAAAAGTTTATTTAGGTCCTTTGCCCCCCTTTTTTTTTCTTTTTTTTTTTGGAGACAAAGTTTTGCTTTTGTTGCCCAGGCTGGAGTGCAATGGTGCGATCTCTGCTCACTGCAACCTCTGCCTCCCGGGTTCAAGAGATTCTCCTGTCTTGGCCTCCCGAGTTGCTGGGATTACAGACACATGCCACCACACCGGGCTAATTTTTGTATGTTTAGTAGAGATGGGGTTTCATCATATTGGTCAGGCTGGTCTTTAACTCCTGACATCAGGTAATCTGCCCACCTCGGCCTCCCAAAGTTCTGGGATTACAGGCGTGAGCCCCCACACCCAGCCACCCCACTTTTTAATTGAGTTTTGTTTTCCTACTATTAAGTGAGTTGAGTTCCTTATGTATTTTGGATCTTAACCCTTTACCAGATGTGTGTTTTGCAAATATTTTCTCCTATTCCGTAGGTTGTCTCTTCACTCTGTTGGTGTTTCCTTTGCTGTACAGAAACTTTTTAGTTTGATGTAACCCCATTTGCCAACTTTTACTTTTGTTGCCTGTGCTTTGGGGGTCTTATCTAAAAAATCTTTGCCAAGACCAACATCATGGAGCTTTTCTTCTGTTTTCTTCTAATACTTTTAGTTTCAGGTATTCCACTTAAGTCTTTAATTCATTTTGAATCGATTTTTGCAGTAGGCATTGTTGTTATACCCATTTTGTACATGAAGAAATTAGGTTACATGCCTAGTAAGTATTGGAACCAAGGTTGAGACCCAAGCCATCTTATTCCAAGGCTTGTCCCTCCTTTTTTTTTTTTTTATTATGGTGAAAGACACATATTATCAAATTTACCATTTTAACCACTTTTGAGTATACATTTCAGTGGCATTAAGTACATTCACAATGTTGAGTAACCACCATCACTATTTTCATAATGTTTTCATCATCATAAACAGAGACTCTGTATCCGTTAAACAGTAACTCCCCATTCACCCACCTCCCTGCCCCTGTCCCCACAATCTCTATTCTATTTTTAGTCTCTGAATTGGCCTGTTCTAGGTACTTCATGTAAGTAAAATCATACTGTATTTGTCCATTTGTGTCTGGCTTATTTCACTTAGCATAATGTCCTTAAGGGTCATCATGTTGAAGCATGTATCAGAATTTCATTCTTTTTTTAAAGCTAATAATATTCCATTATGTATATATACCAAAATTTATCCGTTCATCTGTCCATGGACATTTATTTGGGTTATTTCCATCTTTTGGTTATTATGAATACTGCAGGGCCTGCACTTTTGACCACAGCCCTATACAGATGTATTAATTATTTATTGCTGTATAGCAGATTACCCCAAAACCTATCTATTATTTTATTATCACAGGCATACCTCGGAGCTGTTGTGGGTTTGGTTTCAGACCACTGCAATAAAATGAATATTTCAATAAAGCAAGTCATGAGGTTTTTGATTTATATACATAAAAGTTATGTTTACACTGTAGCCTATTCAGTGTGCAATTAGTATTATGTCTAAAAAACAATGTGTATACCTTAATTTAAAAATACTTCATTGCTAAAAAAATGCTGACAATCATCTTACCCTTCAGCAAGTTGTAATTTTTTTGCTGGTGAAGCATCTTGCCTCAATGTGGATGACTGCTGGTTGATCAGGACAGTGGTTGCTGAAGGTTGGGATGGCTGTGGCAATTTTTAAAAGTAAGATAGCAGTGAGTTTTGCCACATTGATTGACTCTTCCTTCCATGAAAGATTTCTCTGTGGCATGTGATGACATTTGCTAGCATTTTATCCAAAGTAGAACTCCTTTTCAAAATTGGAGACTGTATTAGTCCGTTTTCACACTACTATAAAGAACTACCTGAGACAGGGTAATTTATAAAGGAGGTTTAATTGACTCGCATTCCACATGGCTGGGGATGCCTCAGGAAACTTACAATCATGGCAGAAAGTTAAAGACACACAAGCACCTTTTTTACAAGGTAGAAGGAGAGAGAGAGCAAGGGGTGAACTGCCAAACACTTTTAAACCATCAGATCTTGTGGGAACTCACTCACCATCACAAGAACAACATGGAGAACCCCCCTTCCCCAATGATCCAATCACTTCCCACCGGGTCCTTCTCTGGACACGTGAGGATTATAATTTAAGTTGAGATTTGGGTGGGAACACAGAGCCAAACCATATCAGAAGCAGTCCTCTCAAATCCTGCCACTGCTGTATCGCCTAAATTTATATAATATACTGAATCCTTCCATTATTGTCTTTTCATCAATGTTCACAGTGTCTTTACTGGTAGTAGATTCCATTGCAAGAAACCACTTTTTTTGCTCATCCTAAGAAGCAGCTTCCCTTCCCTTCAGGTTTTATAATGAGATTTCAACAGTTCAGTCACATCTTCAGGGCCTACTTCTAATTGTAGTTATCTTGCTATTTCCATCATATCTGCAGCGACTTTCTCCACTGGAGTCCTGAACCTCTGTAAGTCGTCCATAAGAGTTGGAATCAACTTCCAGACTCCTTACACTTTTATGTTATGAAGATGGCTTCTTTCCTTAAACCTCATGAACCAACCTCTGCTCGATTCCAACTTTTCTTCTGTGGCTTCCTTACCTCTCAGTCTTCATAGAATTGAACAGAGTTAGGGCTTTGACCTGCATTAGGTTTCAACTTAAGAGAGTGTTGTAACTGATTTAATCTTCTATCCAGATCACTGACACTTTCTTTATATCAGCAAAAAGGCTTTTTTGCTTTCTTACCATTTGTGTATTCACTAGAGCAGCACTTGTATTTACCTTCAATGACTTTTCCTTTGCATTCACAATTTGGCTGTTTGGTGCAAGAGGCCAACTTTCAGTCTGTCCCAGCTTTCAACATGAATTTCTTACCAAGCTTAGTCATTTCTAGCTTTGTTTGCTTTGCAGCCTCAAACTCCCAGGCTCAAGGGCTTCTCCTACCTCAGTTTCCTGAGTAGCTGGGACCACAGGCATACAACACCATACCTGGCTTATTTATATTTTTTATATTGATTGATTTATTTATTGATTCATTGAGATGAGGTCTCACTATATTGCCCAGGCTATTCTCAAACTCCTGGGCTCAAGTGATCCTCCCACTTTGGCCTCCCAAAGTGCTGGGGTTACAAAAGTGAGTCTAGCTTTTGATTTAAAGTGAGAGGTGTGTGATTCTTCCTTTTATTTGAACACTAAAAAGTCATTGTAGGGTTATTAATTGGCCTAATTTCAATATTGTTATGTCTCAGGGAATAGGGAAGCCCAAGAAGAGGGAGAGAAAGGGGAAGAGTCAGTCAGTGGAACAATCAGAACATATACAATATTTATCAATGAAATTTGCTATCCTATATGAGTGTGGCTCATGGTTCCCAAAACAATTACAATAGTAACTATAGATCACCATAACAGATATAATAATAATGAAAAAGTTTGAGATGTGAAAATTACCAAAATATGACATAGAGACACAAAGCCAACACATGCTGTTAGAAAAATGGTGCCGATAGACTGTCTCGATACAGGGGTTGCCACAGACCTTCAATTTGTAGAAGGTGCAATGTCTGCAATGTGCAATAAAGTGAAATGCAATAAAATGAAGTGTACATATGTTTATTATTAAGTAATAAATATTTTATTTATTCTCACATTTCTGTGAGTCAAGAATTTGGGAATGGCTTAGCAGTCTCTGGCTTGGAACTATTCATGAGATTGCAGTCAGAATTTTAGCTGAGACTGCAGTGATCAGAAAGTTTGAATCCACTTTCCGGGAGGCTCACTTACGTGGCTGCAAGCTGGTGCTGACTGTTGTCAGGAGGCCTTGGTCCCTTTTCACATGAGTTTTTCCACTGTCTACTTGAGTGCCCTCATGACTTTGTAGCTGGCTTCCCCCCAAGAAAGAGCCAAGTAGAAGCTATATAATTTTTTATGATCTAGCCTCAGATGTCACATAGCATCACTTTAGCCACATTCTGTCCTTTAGAAGCAAATGGGTGAAGTTGACCCACATTGAAGGGGAAAGGGATTAGGCTCTACCTTTCGAAGGAGGAGTGTTAAGGAATTTATGAACTCATTTTAAAACCAGCACACCTGATTAGAATAATAAAGAAAGTAATCACTGGTAACAGAAATAATTCCTATGAAAATTATGGTATATAACTGTCTAGAGACATTTTCTGTACATATATGACCTCATAGTTGTTGATTATTTCATAATCTGATTAAAAAGTTTTTCTTTTAAAGAGACAGGGTGTCACTATGTTGCCCAGGCTGGTCTCAAGCTCAAGGGAACCTCCCACATCAGCCTCTGAAGTGGGTGGGAATATAATTGCTCACAACCATGCCCAGCTTTATAATCTGATTTCAAAACTAACCCCTGTTAAAATTGTAGTATAATAGTATTTCACTGTTAACTGGCTTTGTTTTTACTAGTTGATGGTGAATTTTAAAACTGTTTCATTCATTATTTACATTTTAAATAAATTGCCTTTTTATATATTTGTGCATTAAAACTTGGCACTTTTTTTTTTTTTTGAGACGGAGTCTCACTCTGTCACCCAGGCTGGAGTGCAGTGGCGTGATCTCGGCTCACTGCAACCTCTGCCTCCTGGGTTCAAGCGATTCTCCTACCTCAACCTCCTGAGTAGCTGGGACTACAGGTGTGTGCCACCACGCCCGGCTAATTTTTGTAATTTTAGTAGAGATGGGGTTTCTCCATGTTAGCCAGGATGATCTCAATCTCCTGACCTTGTGATCTGCCTGCCTCGGCCTCCCAAAGTGCTGGGATTACGGGCCTGAACCACCAGGCCTGGCCCGGCGCATTCTTTGTATTAAAGATTATGTGTTAAAGATTCTAAAACATGATAATGTAAGCTATAAATATTTCTTCTTTGCTTATAATTTGTGTTATTGATGAAAACAAATTGTAGAAGTATAGAGTTAGGATAATAGAGGAAATGTAGTCGAACACTTCTTTTTAAAATTTTTTAAAAATTATTTTTAAAACATTTTGTGGGTATATAGTAGGTGTATATATTTATGGGGTACATAAGACATTTTGATACAGGCATGCAGTGTGACATAGGCACATCATGGAGAATGGTCTTTCCATCCCCTCAAGCATTTATCCTTTGAGTTCTAAATAATCCAATTACATTCTTTAAGTTATTTTAAAATATACAATTAAGTTACTGTTGACTATAATCACCCTATTGTGCTATTCAATAGTAGGTCTTATTCATTCTTTCTATTTTTTTCATACCCATTAACCTCCCCCTCCAATCCTCCACTACTCTTCCTCACCTCTGTTTACCATCTTCTACACTCTGTGTCTATAAGTTAAATTGATTTGATTTTTAGATCCCACGAGTAAGTGAGAATATGCAGTGTTTGTCTTTCAGTGCCTGGCTTATTTCACTTAACATAATGATCTCCAGTTCCATCTATGTTGTTGCGGATGACTGGATCTCATTCTTTTTTATGGCTGAGTAGTACTCCATTGTGTATATGTACCACATTTTCTTTATCCATTCATCTGTTAATAGACACTTAGTTG
Organism: Piliocolobus tephrosceles; assembly: GCF_002776525.5. Classification (NCBI taxonomy): domain Eukaryota; kingdom Metazoa; phylum Chordata; class Mammalia; order Primates; family Cercopithecidae; genus Piliocolobus; species Piliocolobus tephrosceles. The sequence continues at coordinate 54,179,864 of NC_045441.1, forward strand.
CTTCCAAATCTTAGCTATCATAAATAGTGCTGCAACAAACATAGGAGTGCAGGTATCTCTTCAATATACTGATTTCCTTTCTTTTGGGTATATATCCAGCAGCGGGATTGCTGGATCCTGTGGTAGCTCAATTTTTTGTTTTTTTGAGAAACCTCCAAACTATTTTCCATGGTAGTTGTACTAATTTACATTCCCACCAATAGCATACAAGGGCTCTCTGTCATTCACATGCTCATCAGCATTTGCTATTGCCTGTCTTTTGGATATAAGCCATTTTAACTGGGGCGAGATGATATCTCATTGTAGTTTTGATTTGCATTTCTCTGATGATCAGTGATGTTGAATACCTTTTCATATGTCTGCCATTTGCATGTCTTCTTTTGAGAAATGTCTATTTAAAGGGTTTGCCTAGTTTTTGATTGGATTGTTAGACTTTTTTCCTATAGACTTGTTTGAACTCCTTATGTAGTCTGGTTACTAACCCCTTGTCAGAGGGGTATTTTGCAAATATTTTCTCCCATTCTGTGGGTTCTTTCTTCATTTTGTTGATTGTATTCTTTGCTGTGAAGAAGCTTTTTAACCTGATGTAATCCCATTGTCCATGTGTGTTTTGGTTGCATGTGCTTGTGGGGTATTGCTCAGGAAGTCTTTACCCAGACCGATGTCCTGGAAATTTTCTCCAATGTTTTCTTGTAGTAGTTTCATAGTTTGAGGCTTTAGATTTAAGTCTTTAATCCATTTTGATTTGAGTTTTGTATATGGTGAGAGATAGGGGTCTAGTTTCATTCTTTTGCATATGGATTTCCAGTTTTCCAAGCAGCATTTATTTATTTATTTATTTATTGAGACAGAGTCTCGCTCTGTTGCCAGGCTGAAGTGCAGTAGCGTGATCTTGACTCACTGCAACCTCTGCCTCCTGGGTTCAAGTGATTCTCCTGCCTCAGCCTTGTGAGTAGCTGGGACTACAGGCACGTGCCACCATGCCTGGCTAATTTTTGTATTTTTAGTAGAGTCTGAATTTCACCACATTGGGCAGGATGTTCTCGATCTCTTGACCTCGTGATCCACCTGCCTCTGCCTCCCAAAGTGCTGGGATTACAGGTGTGAGCTACTGCACCTGGCCCCAAGAAACATTTATTAAAGAGACTGTCTTGGCTGGGTGTGGTGACTCATGCCTGTAATCCCAGCACTTTGGGAGGCCAAGGTGGGCAGATCACCTGAGGTCGGGAGTTTGAGACCAACCTGACCAACACGGAGAAACACTGTTTCTACTAAATATATACAATTAGCCGGGCGTGGTGGCACATGCCTGTAGCTCCAGCTACTTGGGAGGCTGAGGCAGGAGAAGCGTTTGAACTCAGGAGGCAGAGGTTGTGGTGAGCCAAGATCGTGCCATTGCACTGCAGCCTGGGCAAGAGTGAAACTCTGTCTCTAAAAAAAAAAGGACTGTCTTTTCTCCAGTGTATGTTCTTAGTACCTTTGTCAAAAATGATTTCACTCTAGGTGTGTGGATTTACTTCTGGTTCTTTATTCTGTTCCATTGGCCTGTGTGTCTGTTTTTGTGCCAGTACCATGCTGTTTTGGTTACTATAACTCTGTAGTGTGATTTGAAGTTAGATATGTGATTCCTCCAGCTTTGTTCTTTTTGCTTAGGGTTACATTGGCTATTCTAGGTCTTTTGTGGTTCCATATAAATTTGAGGATTTTTTTTCTATGTTGGGGAAGAATATCATTGGTATTTTGATAGAGATCGCATTGAATCTGTAGACTGCTTTGGGTAATACGAACATTGTGACAATATTGATTCTTCCAGTCCATGAACATGAAATATTTTTCAATTTTTAGGTGTCATCTTCAATTTTCTTTGTAAGTATTTTATAGTTTTTATTAAAGAGATCTTTCACCTAAGTTAATTTCTAGGTATTTAATTTTATGTGTGGCTATTGTAAATGGGATTACTTTTTAAATTTCTTTTTCTCATTGTTCACTGTCAGCATATAGAAATGCTGCTGATTTTTTTTTTTTTTTTTT
>NC_045441.1:54181994-54238368 GCF_002776525.5 Piliocolobus tephrosceles
TTTTTTTTTTTTTTTTTTTCCGTCCACTCAGCCAGTCTGTGTCTTTTGATTGGAGAGTTTAATCCATTTACATTCAATGGTATTATTGATAAGTAAGGACTAATACCTGACATTTTGTTATTTATTTTCTGGTTGTTTTGTGGTCTGGTCTGGCCTGGCCTGGCCTTGCCTTGCCCTGCCCTGCCCTGCCCTGCCCCTGCCCTGCCCATCCCCTCCCCTTTTCCCTCCTCTTTTCCCTTCCCTTCCTTTCTTCCTTTCTTTCCTTTCTTATCTTCCTCTAGTGAAGGTAATTTTCTCTGGTGTTATGATTTAATCTCTTGCTTTTTATATCTTGTGTATCCATTGTATGTTTCTTGTTTTGAAGTTACAGTAAGGCTTGCAAATACTATCTTATAACCCATTATTTTAACCTAATAACAGCTTAACACTATTTGAATAAGCAAACAACCAAGCAAAAAGCAAACTCATTAAACACTCTACACCTTAACTTCATCCCCCCATGTTGTAAGTCTTTGTTGTTTCTATTTATATATTATTGTATTGACTGTGTCTTGAGAAGTTGTAGTTATTTTTGATTGGTTCATCATTTAGTCTTTTTACTTAGGATAAGAGTAGTTTACACACCACAGTTACAGTGTGTTACTATTCTGTGTTTTTCTGTGTACTTACTATGACCAGTGAGTTTTGTACCTTCAGGTGATTACTTATTGCTCATTAATGTCCTTTTCTTTCTGATTGAAGTACTTCCGGTTGCATTTCTTGTAGGACAGGTCTGGTATTGATGAAATTACTCAGCTTTCTTCTGCTTGATCAATTCTTCTGTTTAAAGGACTCTGATGCCTTCTTCAGTATGCCAATGGCATTTTTCAGCTCCAGAACTTCTGCTTGGTTCTTTTTTGGTTTCTTCTTCATGTTTGAAGTGTATTTTCACCAAATCTACTATTCTAAGGTAGTTTTTTTCCTGCGTACTTTAAACATGTCATGCCACTCTCTCCTGGCCTATAAGGTTTCCACTGAAAAGTCTGCTGCCAGATGTATTGGAGCTTCATTGTATGCTGTTTATTTCTTTTTTCTTGCTGTTTTTAAAGTCCTTTCTTTATCCTTAATCTTTGGGAGTTTGATTATTAAATGCCTTAACCTTTGGGTTAAATCTGCTTAGTGTTCTGTAACCTTCTTGTACTTGGATATTGATATCTTTCTTTAGGTGTTGGAAGTTCTCTGTTATTATTCTTTTTTCTTTTGTCTCCTCTGACTGTATATTTTCAAATAGCCTGTCTTAAAGCTCACTAATTCTTTCTTCTGCTTGATCAATTCTGCTGTTCAAGGACTCTGATGCATTCTTCAGTATACCAGTTGCATTCTTCAGTACGCCAATTGCATTTTTCAGCTCCGGAACTTCTGCTTGGTTCTTTTTCATTATTTCAATCTTTTTGTTAAATTTATATGATAGAATTCTGAATTCCTTCTCTATGTTATCTTGAATCCCTTTGAGTTTTTTCAACACAGCTATTTTGAATTTCCTGTCTGACAGGTCACATAACTGTGTTTCTCCAGGATTGGTCCCTGGTGCCTTATTTAGTTCATTTGGTGAAGTCATGTTTTCCTGGATGGTGTTGGTGCCAGTAGATGCTCTTTAGTATCTGGCCATTTGTTGTAGTCTTCACTGTTTGGGCTTACTTATACCCATCCTTCTTGGGAAGGCTTCCAGATATTTTAAAGGACTTGAGTGTTGTGATCTAAGCTGTATCTGCTTTAGGGGACACCCCTAACCAAGTAATGCTATAGAGGTGCCACCTTGACGGTCTTAGACAAGATCTGGGAGAATTCTCTGGATTACCAGACAGAGACTCCTGTTTCCTTACCTTAATTTCTCCCAAACTTAGAGTCTCTCTTTCTGTTCTGAACCCCTACGGCTGTGGGGGATGGAGTGACACAAGCACCTCTGTGGCTGCCGCCACTAAGACTGCACTGGGTAAGACCTGAAGCCAGCACAGCACTGGGTCTTGCCCAAGATCTGCTGTAACCACCCTGTGGCTACTGCCTATTTTAGCTCAAGGCTCTGGGGCTCTACAATTAGTCAGTGGCAAAGCAGCCAGGACTGTGTCCTTTCCTTCAAGGCAGCGAGGTCCCGTAATCCCCGGTGGGTCCAGAAGTGCCATCCAGGTGTCAGGGACTACAGTCAAGTCCAACACTTCTGATTCATCGGTGAAGATGCCCTGTTTTCTTTATCTCCTCCAGATTTCTCCTCTACTTTTCTCCCACCAAATCTTAACCTATTATGACCATTTGTCCAAATGTTTTGTGCTCTGCTCATGGTAAAGGAGTAAGGGATATACACTTGACTCTTAAACGATGTGAGGGGTTAGGGACATCAACCCCTGTGCTTTTGAAAATCCACATATAACTTTTGACTCCCCCAGAACTAACTACTAATGGCCTGTTGTTGACCATGAGTCTTACCAACAACATAAACAGTTGATTAGCACATATTTTGTATATGTATTATATACTGCATTCTTGTAATAGAGTAAGTTAGAGAAATGTTATTAAGAAAGTTAATGAGAAAAGACATTTACAGTACTGTATTTAATGATGCCACAAGTTTATATCATCTGTTTACACAATCAATTATCTGTCTGAAATGGCAGGCAGCCACAGCTGCAGACCTCAATCTATGGTACATATCAAGTAACTCAACTTTTCCTTGTAATGTCATGATTTTTCTCTGCTTTTCAGAGGCACTGTTAGCATCACCAGTGGCACTTTGTATGGGTCCCATGGTGTTATTCAAGGTTTTCAGTATTGCACTAAACATGATAAAAAATATGTGAGACCCACAAGAGATCACTTTTTACTGCGCTATGCAATTTACTGGAGAGATGAACTACTCACTTGGAGATGATTAGTGTCACATAGCATTTTAAGCAGATTTTTGTAACTCTCAAGCTTACCCCAGCAGCAACAGGAGATAGCTATGATATTATTACCAAAGGACAGGATATACTACAGTTAATTTTATGCAGTTATGATTTAATACTACATTATCATTTGTTTACATTTCTATCGACTTTGCGTAGCATCATGTATGATCTGTGTTTGTGTGTGTGAGTTTTGATAAATACTAACTTTGTATAATAGATTTGTGTATGTTTTATGGTAGTAAATGATAAAATAGACTAGTATTTACATATATTTTATGCATTAATGACATACCTTTTTCTTAATTGTTTCCGTATTTCTAGGCCATGCAGGTCATCTGTGAGTTTTTTCAAATTGTCACAGATCTCTAAAAATTTTTCCAGTATATTTATTGAAAAATTCCACAAATAAGTGGACTCGTGCAGTTCAAACCTGTGTTTTTCAAGGGTCCACTGTAGTTGATGCACTGCCATTTGCGCTTATCAAGGAGACATTCCTTAATAACCCCTAACAATTAACCACTAATGATGTATTAAGTATGAATCACCAGGTAGTGGGAGAGATTTTATTTTTTCAAGAGTTAAGTGACTCCCTAAGTTTCTCAAACGGTACTCTTCATAGGTGCCTGCTTCCCTTATCGTTTTATAAGACCATATCTGGATCACGAGGTTGTCGCCCAGTAAATCCAAATATAACGTAGGGACTTAAATGATGCTATTGTTTATATTATACCTCATATTTTTTCCAAAATGGATTTGAGGTGGCTAAAATTTTGTTTCACTTACAGTGCTGAGAATTGTATCTTGCTAATAAATGTTGATTACATTGAATTAACTGCTTCTAAAGTTATCAAAATGAGGTTCTTACTAATGAGAAGAAAAATTCAAAAATCCGCTTAGGAGTTTATTCATCCTATGATCTACGATAAGATTAAAATATGTAGTATTTAGATAATTTGATCTTACTCAAAAACTTAGAGCTTTCTGGTAGGAAAAAGTGATAACACTTAATATTAGTATACTCATCCAGGTGAATAAATTATTTACTGGAAAGGACCAACATCTGGATCTTTCACATTCTTCCTCTTTGGTTGTATATAATTACTGAAGTTTATCTGTTGCAAGTGATAAGGAACTTGGCTGGAATTTCAAAGATTGAGGAATTTGATGGTATAAACTGAAGCAAATACTGTGTAGCAAGAGTAATAGTGAATTTCTGTGGCTCTTTTGAACTTCTAGGACATTTTCTGTTTATATAGTAAAATCTCTTTAATTGGTTCTCAAACATGTATCCACTTATGATCAACATTATTTTGTCTATGTTGTGCCAAACCTCTATTAACCTCAACAGGGGAGGCACCAGGTTCAAGAGGCTGAAGAAGAGACCCAGAGCCAGCAAACGAGATGTGGGGCTTTATTAAGGACTTACATACACACAGGGGAGAGAGTCCAGTGGTGGCTGACCGGACAAGACATCCACCTTCCTACTGTCCAGTGGTGGCGAGCTGGACAAGATGTCCACCTTCCTGTAGTCCCGTGATGGTGGGCTGGACAAGATATCTTCTTTCTTACAGTCCAGTGGCAGGGGGTTGGACAAGATATTCACCTTTTTACAGTCTAATGGTGGTGGGCTAGACAAGATATCTGCCTTCCTATAGTCCAGTGGCAGCAGGCTGGACAAAGTAATTGCAATACCCAGTGGTGGTGGGCTGGGCAGGAAAACTGCAACCACTTGCAAACAGCTTGCAGTTTATATAGCATTTTTATTTGATGCCCTCCCCTTAATGACCTCCACCTGGTAACCTTTATCCAACCCAAATCTCAGGGCCTCAATCCATGTTCCATGGGATGGCCGGGGGCTCAGATGTTCCTTATAGACAAGGAAGAAATCTTTGGGTTGGTCACTCCCAGATTTCCTAGCTTGGTACACACATTCAGGTATATCTGCCATATAGGGTCATTCTCAGCATATGCTCAGGGCATGCTTAAGTTATTGTTATCAAGGTGTCTACCCTAGTCTATTCCTTTAGCCACTTTTTCCTACCCCTAGGATTATTGAGACAAATTATTATAGGTGAAATATACTGGCTTTGTAATTTTTATAAATGAAAATTCAGATGTTGCTAAAATCTGATTTGAAAATATAAAAGAAGATACACTATTTCCTGAGAAAAAGTATCAACTTTAAAAAAAATGGGGCTCCTGCTGGGATAGCAGCTCAATTTTCTTGTTGGCTTTTGATTTGTTATGACCATTTCCGAATAGAAGGATTGGATGAAGCAGCTTCAGCTAATATATCAGAAATTCTGTAGATACTTAACCAATTCCTTACTCTGGCTTTGATTTCTTTTGAGCTTTAATTTCCTAGGTAGGCACATTTCCTGACAGCCAGGCTAATTAATTGTATTTTAAGCCTGGATCTTGCGGCTATACAGAGGCTGCCAATATTAGCAAGTGTAAAACTTGAGTCATTTGTAATCGCTCTGTATTTCATTCATCTGCTTTTATAAATGAAGTTTTTCTGATATATGAGAGGATCATCAACTGAGAGAGTTTAAAGTGGTTTCAGAGATTCTTTTACAGATGAGGAAACTGTAGTACTGATATGTTAATTGACTTGTCCAAAGTCATACAGCCTGTTGGTGGTGCTTTTATAGCTTAGATTGCATACCTCTTATTTGGGGTTAAGACTTTCCATCTCTTGCCCTGACTGGTCTAACTTCCTTGCCAGGTCACACAAAATACTAATTACTATTTATACTGTTTAATAGAAAAAAAATTTTAAACTTAGACTTATGAAAAGGCAACCTTTCCTAGAGAAATTCGTGTGATTTAATCTACTGTACAATTTGAATTATCAGTCCTCCCACAAACTGTGGTGGTGTAGTGGCTTCTCTTGTGTGGATATTGAGCTGTGAGGAATTCTTATGTAAGGATACTTCAGTTAAGGTTTTCAATTTCTGATTCTAGAGCGCAGGGTTAAGGAAAGGGCCCCCTGGAGGATTCCTGAACCTTTTCTCATTTTGGAGAATTAGTATAATTTCTGGTCAACATAGTTTGGTAAAGGATAGTTGGCAATTGTGTTTTACCTGTTTCACTTGCAGAAGGGTCAAGTCAGGTAAAAGTAAGTCTGTCAGACTAGGGAAGCATTAGCCTAGAAACAGCAGGTAGGTAAGGAAGTTTAGCACTTCAGAAATAAGGCCCCGATTTCTAGCAAACACTGTGTCACTGCTAGTCTGGAGTAGCCTAATTGCCATTAGAAAAGAATTGGTTTCTTAAAAGGGAAAAATCATGAGGAAGACTTCCTAAGAGCTTTATTACATTCTTTTTATGAAATTATTTCTGCAATGTATTGATTAATATCTAACTTTAAGAATTTTATGTAGGCATTTCACCATTATAATTTTGAAATATGAAAAGTCCTTGCAAACATTCTTAGATTGCCTTCTGTCTGTCTGCCTTGTAAAAGATCCTTTTAGTTAAATGGACCATCCTCCTTAAATGATGTCATTAGCTCAGATTGAAAAGACATTGCCTGCAGGGAAATCATTTAATTGAACTAAAGTGCCTTTATTTCTGTAGATCTTGGAACAGCTCACTCACTCTTATTTTCAGATTAGATAATTTATATCAGATAATTTTTTCAGCTCTATAAATGATAAAATGTTAAGAAAAGTAATCTTCTTTTTAAGATATTTTGATGTTTCATAGTTTCCCATTTACATCTGAGTTAGAATTTATAGTTCTTAAAATGCAAAGTCTTATTTTTCAAATAAAAGTTTTTTTATGCATTAGACTAAATTATTAATGTGTTTGGAATACACAGGCCAGTGGCTCCAAAATAAATGTATGTGAGATATATAGAAATAAGTCAACTACTTTTACTCTTGAGATCTCTCACTGTCTTTTTTGTTTTTAGATCAGGTTTATCAGGTACAATTTACATACAATAAATTCATCCTTTAAGTGAACAATGTGATGAATTTTGGTAGCTATATGCAGCTGGATAACCACTTCCACAGTCATGATATCGAACATTTCCATCACCCCAAAAAGTTCCCTTGTGCTCCTTTGCCATCAGTACCCTGCCTCCACACCCAGCCACTGGCAACCACCTACCTAATTTCTGCTCCTATAGTTTTGCCTTTTCCAGAAGGTCATATCAATACTATTATACAATATGTAGCCAGAGAAATCTGGCTTCTTATACTTAGCATGATGCTTTTACAATTCATCCATGTTGTTTCATACCTCTGTAGTTCCTTCCTTTATTGTTGAGTAGTGTTCTGTTGTATGGATGTATCACAATGTGTTTTTCTACTCAGTAATGATGGAACATTTTCAGTTTTGACTAATAGGAATAAAACTACTGTAAGTGTTGGTGTACAAGACTTTTTGAAGGCTATGTTTTCAAATCTCTATGGAGTGGAATTGCTTGATCCTATGATATATGTTTTTATCAGAAACTCCCAAACTGTTTTCCGCAATGGCTATACCATTTTGCCTTCCCACCAGCAATGAAAATAACAGTTGCTTTGCATTTTCACCTTTCTTCATTTGTATTGTCCGTTTCTTCATTTTAGTCCTTCTAGTTAGGTGTTTTAATGGCTGTACTGCCTTTTAATTCTACTACCTATTTATCTTTATTTTAATCCAAGAGTTCTAATAATTGCAAATAACCAAAATAGATAATTACCTAATTGTCAAGTCTGCTTTAAAGATACTAGATTGGTTTGATTTATGGTTCTAAAACCAAGTATAAGCACAATCAGTTTTTAAAAAATTCTGTATTGAGGCTGGTTGTGGTGGTTCACACCTATAATCCCTGCATTTTGGGAGGCCAAGGCAGGAGGATCGCTTGAGCCCAGGAGTACAAGACCAGCCTGGGCAAAAAAGTGAGAACCCTGTCTTAAAAAAAATAGAAAAAATTAGCCAGCAGTGAGCCGTGATCACACCACTGCACTCCAGACTGGGTGACAGAGTGGGACCCTATATCAAAAAAAAAAAAAGAGAGAGAAAAGAAAAATTTTGTATTGAACTAGGTACAGGCTAATAATCACTTTTGGTATTATAGAAATAAAACCATTATCATTATTTCTTTTGGTCATGTTCCTAAATATGTGATATGATAACACTGGCTGAAGCAGCACATGTCTCCTTACCTCTTGGAGTTTGCCATGTTAAGAAATATATTATTGAATTTACTTGGCAACTGTACATCCTGGATTTTTTTTAATTAAAAAAAGTTTTAAAATTTCAATAGGATGTTCAAGAGTTATACCATTGTACTGGTTCTATATATATTTCTTTAAGGAAGACATTTCCCCATGTGTGACTGTTAAAATCTCGATAGTTTTCTACTATGAAGTCCTCTGGTGTCTTAGCATAATAGAAAGTGTTGCTGTATTGAAAACTTTTTATATGGTATGAGTATTTAGTAATAATTTTAAGGTCCTCTTGATACGTGATACCTGCTTTTCTGCTTGGATTAGCATTGTTTTGAAAGTGAGAAAATTATTTTACATACAAATTTAAAGCTAATCCAAATATTTCTTTAAAATCTCCAAAGTCTTCACTGTTTTGTCCTGGATACTTTAAAAAACTTAGAAATGTTAGGATATTAGTTTCAAAAGCAAGTATGAAATATAAAATGTCTTATTAAAATGACCAACATATGAATGTTCTTACTGAAGTAGAAGGTTGTACCAAATAGGACAGTATATTAAATCCCAACAGTAATTGAATTCTAACTGGTAAAACCTTTTCTTAGTATTTCTTCTGAAAACTGGTTTGTTCTTAAATAACTGTACCTCTCAGTTTCCTGTGTCAATGTTTTATGACTCATATTGTAAAATTCACATGTAAGATTTCTCAAAGTTCACCTTACTTAGATGATTTCATGTTATGTAGCTCTTCTATCAGTCATTTGATGTGAACTACACCAAAATCAGCCACAACATCCAATTTTCTCCTGGTCTCTAGTTCACTGCTAGGTCAGCAAACTTTTATGGAGAAGAGAATGAAAGGGCAGACTGGGTATGAAACAGGTAATAGGCAGGTTTTGTATCCAGGTGAGAAGGTTCCTTGCTTCCAGACCTAAGTAATTAGGGGGCTAAGAATCCTTCTATAATTCAGCCAGTAAAGGTGTTTAACGATAGAATGAACAGTTAGAGGTGATGATTAATTAGCCTGGGCACTTTGGGCTGGCCAGTGTGCAAGCGGTAGTACATACTGGCCATCAGCTGGTAGGCATGCAGTCTTGTAAAGGGCTTTCTGCTCTGACACTGGTCATATATCATTGCAGCTGTGCCCTTTGATTACTGGGAGGGCTTGCAGAGTGATTAATAGCCAGGATCAATGTTTCTGCCCAGCACATGACATTTGGTCACAGAGCAACCATATACTTATTCCCCTTTGGCACAACGCTTAGGAGGAATGAAGGATGAGACCTGCCAATTTATAGCTGAGGAGCTTCCAGTTTATAAAATGAGTCAACTTTGACTTTACAAAATTATTCCCCATTGAAATAATTAGTGCGGCATTAAACACAATTAGAACTAAAACTATAGGAGCATGCTTGCTGAATTCAAGCCAGTTGACAGATGGTTAAGGCTTGATATTTGGCTGCCTCTGATGACCAAGAGTTATTATTTTGCTGAGGAAATGAAAAAGCTTGAAAGTGAACAGTGGCTGCTTAAAAAAATTAGGTAATATGATGCAAAATACACATTTTAAAAACACTGGAATAGTAGAATATTCAGTGTAATAACTCTGTAACTGTAACACAATTGAATATCTCTGTGTGAATGATGCTTATTATTAATGCATTGTAAGTCAACTTAAAGCGGATCCTGTTTAAAACAAAATTGGTTACATGAAGGCCACCTGAATATGATATGGTCTTATTTAATGATATATGTTGGGCCTCAACTTACTTTAAGTGGCACTTATAAATCCTACTAGAATAGAAGGTTTTTGGACATCAGATATTATTGTGAACTTAACTATGTAATAAAAATGTTTGAGCTAAAATTTTTTTAATCTAAAAATATTTACCTTGAAATCTTTAGATATGTAAATTAAGCCTTCTTAGGTTCATTATGTCAGCATATATTACTATAATGGAAAAAGAATGTTTTTCTTCTACTTTCCAAATTAAACTTTAATAAATGAAAAGTCTATTCTAACAGTGTAGAACAAATATATTGTGGTCTTGGGTTTTGCTAATAATACTTAACTAATGATTCATATTGTATTTGAAGTGTCTGCTGCCATTTTGTGGCATTAGCTCACAGAGTATTTTACTATTTCTACACCAGTGGTAGATGTGCTTCTTAGTGTGGAGCCATTTTACATTCTGTTGATAATTATTCCAAAGAGACTACGTTCAGAAAATTGTCAGTCTATTATGTATACCATAGAACTTTGCAATTAATTTGTGTGTGTATGTGCACATGTGTGTATCTGTGTTTACATATATATGGTATTAAGCATATAATTAGAGGGGAGTGGAATTTAGGATTTGGAAAAAAATTACAAGAAATTTACATGAATAGAATTTCAGTTCTTCAACTTACACACTTGATTAGTGCTAGAGTTGCATTTTGTGCTCATAATAACAAAAAGTCAGCTTTCTTGACTGATTATTCTTTTGAGCTATTATAAAGGGATATATGATTAATACATTGTTTGGTATTTATATGCTCCTTTATTTTCAGTTAGAGCAGGGCCAATTTAAATTCTGACAGTTTGGGGTTATTTAATTTATGACATATTTACATTTCTTAATTTGTAATGTAAGAAAGATAAGCTAATTATTATTTGGATTTATATACTAGTTTTTTTTTTTCCCTTCAGAATGCTAAGTGCTTTCTGATTTCTCTTGTAACATTTTTTCTTTTTCTTTTTTCTCTTAACCACTGGGAAGACGAAGGGATAGAAAGATTCTTTGGCTTAAGAGCACAGCCAGTGGCACAGCTGTTGTAAGAAACCAGGACTTGCTTCTAATTATCTACTGGTTGTTCTGGTACTGTAACTTCATAACAATATAAAATGATCACAGTCAGCTTTCATTAAGTCTAATAAAACGTCTTTAATGTATTTTGTAACTATTCAAACCCGTTTTCTTTTTTGTTCTTAGAAGCTATAGTGATTCTGTTCTTATTTGTCCACACATTCCTTAATACCTTCTTCTGACCAATAACAAATTTGTGGATTGTGGGAGTTTGAAAAGAGGTGGTGATATGGTTTGAATATTTGCCTCTGCCTAAATCTCATGTTGATAGTCCCAGCTATTCAAGGGGCTGAGGCATGAGAATCACTTACACCTGGGAGGTGGAGGTGGCAGTGAGCCAAGACTGAGCCACTGCACTCCAATCAGGGCGACAGAGCGAGACTCGGTTTAAAGGAAAAAGAAAAAGAAATGTAATGCCCGATATTAGAGGTGGGGCCTCATGGGAGGTGTTTGGGCAGAGCCCTCATGGCTTGGTGCTGTCCTCACAATAGTATGTGATAATGAGTGGGTACTTGCGAGATCTAGTTGTTTATAAGTGTGTGGCGTCTCCGCCTCCCTCTTGCTCCTGCTCTGCCATATGAAACACCAGGTCCCCCTTTGCCTTTCGCCATGAATAAAAGCTTCCTGGCCGGGTGTGGTGGCTCACACCCAATGTATTCCCAATGCTTTGGGAGGCTGAGGCAGATAGATCACTTGAGGTCAGGAGTTCAATACCCGCCTGGCCACCAACATGGTGAAACCCCATCTCCACTAAAAATACAAAAATTAGCCAGGTGTGGTGGTGCACACCTGTAGTCTCAGCTACTCAGGGGCTTAAGGTAGGAGAATTGCTTGAGCCCAGGAGGCAGAGGTTGCAGTAAGCCAAGATTGTACTATTGCACTCCAGCCTAGGTGGCAGAGGAAGACACTGTCTCAAAAAAAAAAAAAAAAAAAAAGAAAGAAAGAAAGAAAGAAAAAAAGTTTCTTGAGGCCTCCCAGAAGTCAATCAGATGCTGGCACCATACTTGTATAGCCTGCGGAACTGTAAGCCAATGAAACCTCTTTTCTTTATAAATTACCCAGTCTAAGGTATTTCTTTATAGCAGTGCAAAAACAGCCTAATACTGGTGGTTAAAAGTCATTCATGGCTGTGAATTAAAGCAAAATTCTGAAGTCAAACGAAGAACTTAGCTTCATTCTTACCTACATTCTAATATGAGATAGCTGGATCTTGAGTACATGAAAACTAAAAATGAGTTTACTTGAGAACTTCAAGGCTTTAGATTTCTACTTTAACTTCATTTTTTGTCCCATGCGGATATATAATGTGTTCAAATGATTAAAAATTAATTAGTTATGGGAAACAGAGATGCGAAATGTTGAGTTAATTACAGATTAGATAATTGCTGTCTAAAAAAGAATGATCTGTAGAAGGAGGAGAGATAAGTTAACCTTAAAAAAAAAAACTGGGCAATTTTATAGGTAGAATAAAGTGAAATAATATGTTCAGAAAAACAAGATATTCTAAAACTATCACTTTGTGCAGAATGTATGTGTTTAGATACAGACTGAGATAATTTGCATACTAAAAGAGCTCATGACCCCTCTCTTGCTAGGGCACATGTTTATTATAATTAAGAATGTTTTCCTTTATGGAGCACATGCACACATGCACCCTTTGAAAGTGCCAGGCTTGCCACTGCCTTAGGTCCCCTATTACTCTGCCTGGAGTGCTCTTCCTCACTCCCTCCCATCTTCCCCCATCTTGACCTGACTGATTCTTTTATATTCCTCAGTTCAGCTCATTGGTCACCTCTTCAGAGAGGTCATCCCAGACAACCCTTCCTAAAATAGTTCTCCAACCTCTGTCATCATTCTGCATCCCATTAGCCTATTTTACATTTGCCATTATCTGAAATAATCTTACTTATATGTTTTTTACTTCTTTCTCCTCACTAGAATGTAATTTCTGTGAGGCTAGAGACCTTGTCTGTCTTGTTCAACACTGTATCCCTAATTGTAGAATGGCAGAACTTTAATGAATATTGGATTAATGAATTAATTTAACATTTTTACATGAAATGTTAATTTTAGTTAAAAAGAAAAAAATTCCACTGGATCCTAATTTCCCCCGTCTTGATTACCAAATAAATTGTATAGAATTGCCGGTACAGTCCTTAGACCCAGACAAGAGGGGCCTCTGTACTTTGGAGGACCCTAATTGGGCCCTTTTCCAGTTGTGCCCTGTCCCACAGGTTCAATTATTGGGGTAAAGGGAGGTGCCCTACTCATGTCTGCATCTCATTTCACTTCCCCTCATCTTCTAGACTATGTTCCAGTTCTGAGGGTCCCTGAAATCCCTGCTGAGATGGCCCCAAGCTTGCTCCCAGGGCCTGTATGGGCCTCTTCAATGGCTCTGTCTTATGGTATAGGGAGCATATTACTGCTGTGTATGTCTATAGGCATGGGGGTAACTAGTAACTATGGGTTGTGTGCTGGGGACTGTGGACAGGGTATGGAAGGGTGGGCGTCTCCACAAGCCTCATTTGGGTATAAGATGGAGCCAGAGTAGGGAGAAAAGAGATGGGGATTTCTTAGGAGTCCAACATTCTAAATTTGAGCCTAGTCTTCCATATTATTATGATGGTGTATATTTGTCAAGTTTGGAGGATAGACCATGTTTTGGTTAACAGATTCATTAGCTTGATATAAAACTTCTTAATATTTAGACATATGCTCTGTGGGCCTCCTTTTATATTCTTGTTATATGCCCATTGACATCAAGGGAAGGTTTGAGTGTTGTATTTAAAACTTTGTTTCCTCACAGGATCCTAAAGGCATGATTTGTTTTCCAGAACTTGGGTATATTGAAAGAGCTTAATAGGTTTTTAATGAAGGTAAAAACTATTTGCACACCTCATGAGCAAAAAAATGACAGTTCAGTTTTGCCCCAGCATTTTATTATGAAAATTTCCAGATGTGCTTCAAAGAATTGGAAGAATTTTACAGTAAATACCTATTTATCTACCACTTAGATCTTATTTTTCTGTCCTTGCTTTATCACATATCAGCTTCCCACCCCTCTTTATATTCATTAGCTCATTCTTATTTATAGTTTTTTTGATGCATTTCAAGTTAAATTGCAGACATCAGTATACTTCCCCCTAAACACTTAGGTATGGGAATTAATTTTTAACAGGAGAGGGAAAAACTTTACTGTAGGTGCTTAATGTTTTAAAAATAATTTTTCTCTGTAATTTGTTAAACTTTCTTATGTTCACTCTTCAATAGTGACTTTGAACTCCCACTGTATGTCAGCCTTCTACAGAAGATGCCTGTGTTGATCATTATTTGTTAGGACTTGATGTAGCACATGTTGATTTATATCCAGTTTTGTTTAAGTAAATCAGGCTTTGAGTATACAGAGATAAATATGAATGATTCATTGCCTTTAGAAACAAATTCTGGTTGAGGAGCCACAGACAGCAACATGGAGAATTAGAGTGCAGGGTGAGAAGCAGTGATATTCTGGTAAATATTTTATCACTGGCTTTCACAGAAGAAGAAAACCTGATTTCTGGCTTGTAGCCTTTACAGCTTTCCATTGTGTAAATACTCTCACCATGGAGGAAAACTTTTGCTCCATTAACTTAGGTCTGAATGATTGGGGACCTTCAAATTAACTGACAATAGATAGATTAACAGGAGAAAAAACAAGGTTTATTCACACATATGTGGGAACACTCAACAATAGGTAACTCCCTGAACAGCCAGAGGTAAAGGTTTATATGCCAGCTTAACAAAAGGAAGATGTTTAGGGCTTTAAAGGATGGAAAGTTCTGATAAGGCTTGTTTACACAATTTTTTTTTTTTTGGAATGTCCCTGTGCCCAAGGTTAGTGCCTCCCTAACTGGAGATGGGGGTAGTGGGGTGAACAAGTGAGGATGGAATTGTGGCAGCTGACTCTTTTAATGCTCTACTTTAGTCAGGTAAGGGCAGTTCAGGTAAGATTTCTTTTTGCATCTGCTGTTAGGTTTCTGGTCCCTTTAGCAACCAACATGATGTCACTGTGGAGGTGGGAAGAGATGCTAACAGTTGGCTTATGATCCAGCTTCAGGTGGTTTCAGCACGTTACTGGAAGCGTTATGATAGAGGAGAGCCTATAGGTGGGATTTCCAATCCAGAGGGAGGCATCCTGAAAGACATGGTACTTAAGCTCACTCTTGAAAGATGAGTATGAGTTAAATAAGAAAGGGTGGGAGAGTGGGTCAATTAATATTGGATTTGTAGTTGGTTTGTTCTGGTCTTGGTGGGTCTTGTATATATTGCTAAAGAGTTCAGAGATAATCAGAGAAATATTGGTGGGGGAAACAGGTAGGGGAGTCACATTTTTCTCCCCAAAACATCAACCTAGTAACAGTATGGATTGGAGGAAGACCAGAATAAAGACAGGAGGGAAGAAGGAGAGAACAAACAAGATATTCTTAGAAACATGAGTCAACAGAACTTGGTGATTGACTTAGAGAGGAAACAGTCAACAACAACATTTGGATACCTGCCTTAGGTAAATTCATGGGGAATGATACATTCCACCAGGGTAATGCAAGAAGGAAGAATGACTTGGGGGAATTAAAAATATCAAGTTGTAACTGCTTTGGGGGCACACAAGTGACAGTGTGGGCAGTTAGATACTTGTCTGGAGCTCAGGAGAGTGGTCTGAGTTAATCATACGTATTTCAGGAAAGGCAGAAAGAATCTAGTACCTTCTGTTGTTCTTTTTTGTACATGTGTCTTAGTCTATTCAGGCTGCTGTAACAAAATACCTTAGCCTAGGTAATTGATGAACAACACATATTTATTGCTCACATTTCTGAAGGTTGGAAAGTTCAAGATCAAGATGTCTGGTGAGGGCTTATTTCTCATAAATGGTGCCTTCTATGTGCCCTCACATGGTGGAAGAGCAGGCAGCTCTTTAGGGCCTCTTTTATGAGGATTTTAATCCCATTCACAGTGGTTCTGCTTTTGTGACTAATAACCTCCCAAAGACTCCACCTCTTTTTCTGTTTTAGAAACAGAGTCTTGGTCTGTTGCCCAGGCTAGAGTGCAATGGTATGATCATAGCTCACTGAAACCTCGAATTCCTGGACTCAAGTGATCCACCCACCTCAGCCTCCTGAGTAGTTGTGACTATAGGCATGCACCATAGTGTCCAGTTCCCAAAGGCTCTACCTCTTAATACTGTCAACCTTGGGGGTTAGATTTTAATATATGAATTTGGGGCAGACACATGTTTAGACCATAGCAGCATGTTTCTAAGATGTGTCATTTGATATAACTCTTTTTTCAGTTAACTTTTTAAAAGTAAAAGCAAACTTTTAACCAAGCTCTTCACAAGATGCCTAAGATAATATTTATGTATTATAAATTGATGTAGCTTTACATCTGATTTTATTCTGGTAAATCAGGCTTTTTGGCTAATTGAGGTTTATCACTACCTTATATTAATTATCAGTTAAATAATTACCAGGTGATTTTTCAGTGGCAACAATAATTTTCTCAACATGTACACACATGATGTTATAATGGCTTATAGCATATTTAGTGGTCAGCAAAATCATTAGACTCCTGCTATATGCCAGGATTGTGCCAGGTATTGGGAATCCATCAGTCCTGCTCCTGTGAAACTTAAAGTCTAGTGGAGAAAATAGATACTAATCACATAAGCATAGAAGCAAATAAAACCAGTATTATCTACAAGTTCTAATAAGCACATCCCATAAAGGAGAGGTACATGATGCTAACCGGGAAACTTGACCTAGTCAGGGAGGTCAGGGAAGGCTTCCTTGAAGAAGAAACAGGGTGAGGTTTGACGAGTGACTATAGTGGGAAGAACAGCATGGAGGAGAGTGATCAGAGTGGATGCTGCTAGGAGGCTATTTCAGTCGGGGAGAGATGACAATGGCTGGTCTAGAAAAGCGGTGGAGGTGCTAACCAAGACAGAAGTAATGGCAATCCTTAGGAGGTCAGATCATAGGTCTTGGTGATGGATTAGCAAAGGGAGGTATCAAAAATTGTCTTAGCTGTTGATTTAAAGTCTTCTGTTTTATTTGGGAGTTAGCACTGATTCACTGTTTAAATGAAATTTAAAATGGCAGTTTCACAAAGCCTTGGGAGAATGCTGAACTTTTTAAAAGGTGTCCATTAATAAGTTTCCCTTGGAATTAAGGATTTGTTGCAAAGTTGACTCGTCAGCTATTTTAGTAGCAGATAAATATGCAAATGTCTCTGAAAAGGAGCAGTAGCACCCAGGTTGATATTTGCATTTCTATCTTCTTTTAACAGATACATGGATTTTTAAACTGTTATAAATTGAAGTCATATGAAAGGTGGGCAAATATGACTTTATTTTTTTTTCAGAAAGAATTCTTTTTTTAATGAAGGAAATAGGGAAAAACCTATTCCTTCAAAAGATTATTTGTCTTTATTCCACAAAAGATTATTTTTCTGTTGTGTTTTAGATGCACCCTGTTCTGTTCAAAGCTACCGTCATGCAATATGCACTGTTTTACATAGTGTAAGAGGGTCACGTTTATATTGATTCTGTGTTGATGAGGGATAAGCTTCCATCTTTGTCATCTTTTATAACAAGTATGTCTGTTGGCAGGGGTTTAGTAAGATTGGATACATGTCTTCTTTTGTGTTAATGACAAAAAGGCAACAGCTCTAGTTATCTTGTAAAATAAACATTGGTAAATAAAGTTAACATTATAATAGAAATTTGTATGTTGTAGTGATCTCTGAAAGTGAAACTTTCAATTTTGTAAACATATCCTTGATACACTATGGCCTGAGACTCAGATGATACTTAGTACAATAGCCTTTTTGCACTGGGTTAGCCATGATTTTTTATGTAGTATGTTGGACTGGAGCAGGTTAGGGAAAAGATTGGGTCCATGAATTAGACATTATTCCTCATGTGAAAATAAATTTTGTTATTTGAGCATTTAAAAGTTGGGAAAGCTGATCACAATTACTTTGGTTTTATATATGGAGGAATTATGACCAAGAGGGTTCTGTATTTATCAATGTCTGTATGGGCAAACTAGCTTACCACCTGTTTTTGTACAGCCTGTAAGCTAAGAATGGTTTTTATGTTTTTTACTGATTGAAAAAAATCAAAACAATATTTCGTGACATGAAAATAATAGGAAATTCAAATTTCAGTGCCCATAAGTAAAGTTTTGTTGGGACATAATCATGCTCATTCATTACGTATTATCTGTGGTTGCTTTCAAGCTACTTCAAAAGAAGTAAGTAGTTGTAACAGAATCTGTCTGGCCATTAAAGCTGAAAAAATGTATTATCCATCCCTAGTCTAGATAGCCCCTATGCAACAATGGAAATTAGTTAGGTCATTCAAAACCGATTGAATGCTTCTGAGAGACAGAGATGACAGAAGCATGAGTTGAACTAAGCAGAGTAAAACATCTTTACCACAAGAATAATTGCAACATTTATTGAGCATTTGCTAATGTGCCAGATACTCTTCAGAGCACTTTTCACACATTGACTCATTTAATCCACACAACTCTATGAGCCACTAACATATCTCATTTTACAGGAATCAGCACAGAGAGGTTCCAAAGTCAGTCAGGGATAAAACAGGTCAGTTTGGCTGTCTTTCACACTTACCTCAGTGATTTTCTAACATGTACATACCTTACAAGTACTTTCTATTGAATATATTATATTTCTTGAGTCAGAGATAACAGTGTTTTCCTTTGGTTGACCCTAATTGCTTGTTCTCACTTCAGGCACTCCTGGCTTATAATGTTTGTACATATGAGCTTAGTCAGCGCAGGTCATCTAACTTCAAATAGAAATTATTTCAACCTGTTTTTAATGATGACTTTAGCGGATTGGATTATTGTATAACAGGCTCTCCTGTCTTAAAACACAAATTACTTGTTTTTTTAAAAGCAGACTCTAGGCATATTTTCTGTTGTTTATATCTAATTTATGACCAATTCAATAATTTTTCCCTCTACATTTTTTAACATGTTATGTTACTTCCCTGACCAAAATGCTCCAATAATTTCTCATTGCCTTGAAGTCAAGTCATGCATGAACGTTTTCCCTCAGAATCCCACTAAGAAGCTAATGTTAATTTAAACAGAGTATATTTTATAGAATGATATGAATTGAAATGCTTTGTCATGTGCTTGTGAATTTTGAGATTAGGGAAAGGTTAAAATGTATTCCATTTCTGTCTTGGATATTAATCGGGATATTTGATGTCAATGAACAAAGTTGCGTTTTATCTTTATTAAATTTTGTTGAGTATTGTTAGGCTTCAGATTTTCCCCATCTATAACATAGGGACCTACTTATAAAATGAGTGGAATTATTTCTATTAGTTCATAATTTGTGGTAATAAGGACAGGTAATTGTATTCTGTATGTATGTAAGTAAAAGTAGAATTCACTGTGTAAAAAAGATTGTAGAGGAAATATCTTATTATAATCATTCTTTTATTTTATAAACAGATATTTAATGATAGCAATTACAAGTAATCCTTAATAAGTTTTTAAAAGCAGGATGTCCCCCATCAGACATTTATATGGAATTATTGATAACATATTTGAATTCACATTTCTATTCACAGATTAAGAACAGTTATTACTGCTTTATGAAAAAATCTTTAAAAATTAAATCTTGTCACTCATTCAAACTTACCATCTCCTAGTTCATTTCAACAAGTGGGCTTAACTTACTGAGTCCTTTGACATTTGAGACTTAAATTTAGAATGTCTTGGCTGTTAAAGCAGACGTTACATAGTCTGAAAAATAGTCTTTACAACTGCTTTTGATGTGATAGTGCAGATCATTGTAATTCATTTATTTACTTCAAAAATTATATCAAGTATTGAAAGGAGAGGAAATAAGTTTATTTTGCTTTAAATTTATTTTATATATTATATACATATATACAATATGTATGTAATTTGTATTACATATTTACATTACTTGATCCCAAAATGTCTTTCTTTTAGACACAGAGGAAACATATCTGTTTGTTGTAAGGTGTTACCTGCTTTCCCAGAGAAGTAACTTATCTGAGGTCATGCAGCTTTTTAGTGGCTGAATTTGAACTGGGAAACCTGGACCTGACTCCTGAGCTAATGACTTTGACTGATGTGCTGCATAACAGATTAATATAGTGAAGAATAATGAATCAGTGATAGAAATATGTCCATCAGTTCAAAGTTCTTTGCTGTTCTTTATGTCCTTTATATGAATTTAAAATATGAGTATGTGTGCAGCACTGATTGTTAGCAGACTTATAGTATGGAACTAGAAGGGCCTAGAACACTGTCAAATATTACTCTCAGTACTTTACATAAATTATTTCATTTAGTCATCAAATTGAGATTGGTGCTTTTATTGTTCCTTTCTGCAGCTGAGGAAACTGAGATTAAATAACGTATTTTCCCAAGGGAGCCTAGGCAAACCCAGCCCTGTTCTTTTAAGTACTGTGAATCTTGCCTCCCTGAAATGCTTTTTCCCCATCGCTTAAAAATAAGGGCTTTATTATATACCAGTAATGATTTTCCTATAACAAACAACTTTTAGACTTGTCATTACAATTCTTATAGCCTGGCAGTGTTCTGACTTAGGTCTCAGTGGTTAGGAATCAATTTAGGGTCATCAAAAGCATTCTGTGCTACCTTTTGCTATAGAACTAACATAAAATATAATTAATAGGATTGGCATTTCAAAATTTATAGCTTATAAAATTATATATTCCCAGGATTTAAATACCTACAATCAGTTCATTTATAGGTGTTGAGTTGTTAAAAAAAAAAAAAAAGTACGTAGTATTTTACCAGGATTTTACCAGGTAGTATTTACCAGAACTTGGTCTGTTTTCCTGTTTTTACCTCGAAATACCCTTCATGCCTGTCTTTGACATGTTTCTTATTACTCCTTCTTGGAAGTATTTTGTTTGTCTTGACAGGACACTCTGGACTTTTGTGATATCTTGTTACCATCATTATTTGGTAGTCTTCTGTTTATGTTATGTATGTAAAACAAGGAGCAGCTGCTTTCTGCCAGCATTTTGGGTACTCATTTATATTCCCACACTGGTGACCTTAATTTGAAACACACTGCTACCATGTGGATAAGCAGAAGAGTACACTGCCTAGGGGTGTAGATTGATCAGTCTGTTATCACTGGTTAAAAGCATAGCAAGAAAATTGACAGAAGATTAAAACTAAATAATTGAGGATCCTACACATCTGAGAAAATAATATCAGATATTCAAAGAACTATCAATGCGTACTTTTTAAATAGCAAATTTTATCAAAAGCAAATTTTACTTCCTCTTTTTTGTCCCCATTTAGTCTCTTAGGGGAGAAAAAGATCTTATGTCTGAAAAAAATCCATAACTTAGATTTTATTCTGTGTTTCATTCAAACATCTAGAAAGCTTATATCAACTGCCTCACATCTTTTTCTGTCCTATTCAGGACAGAAAAAATACCCTCCTATTCAGGAGGATATTTGAGTGTCATCCTCTGGAGTTGAAGAAACCAGATGGCTGCTATGCAAGCAGATATGTTTCATGTTAAAATATTAAAAAGTTTTTTTTAATTTTAGAATATTTTCAAACATTTAACATTTTTTCTTCTGAATATTAAACCAATTAATGATTTCAACTCTTTTGACCTCCTGGAAGTACCAGCTACGTTTTGGTTCCCGAGAAAGCACTCCAGATTCCTCATGTGGAGACCTGAATCACTGGTTTGTGAGACACAACATTTGGGAATGGCATGTAGTTTGGAATGATGACAGCATAGGATGTAGATGTGCCAGAGGTGAGAGAAGATGGAGAGGCAGGCAAGAGATAGATTTTGAAGGGCTTTTTATGTTATGCTAAAAAGTCAGGCTCCATCACATAGACAGTGGGGAACCATTGTAAGATCTTAATGCAGGAATGACATATCAGATTTGTGATAGGTGTCTAAGTAAGAGGACCTTGGCAGAAGTATGGAGAATGGCCTTGAAATACCAGAAGCAGGGACAAGCTGTTGTTGTTGATCCAAAAGAAATGATAAATTATAAGAACTTAAAGAAATGGTAGTGAGGAGTAAAAGGAGGACATAAACTCAGATATTTCAGAGATAGAGTTGATGGGACGTAGGGACTGATTAGCTATGGAGGGTGAAGGAAAAGAAGTAGAGATGAGTCTGAAGTTTTGAGATGACTAAATAGATGTGATGCCATTCATAGAGATAGAGATTACAGGAAGGAAAGGAGGTGGTTGGAATTAGGTCAGTCATACAGAGGAAGGAGGTAACAAGTTCAGTCTTAGACACTAAATTTAGAAGATAAAACATTTAGACATTTGAAAATATTCATATGGAATTTAAGAGAAAGATCTTGGCAGAGTCTTCAGCCTATAGGGGGCAGTAGAAGTTATAAGTGTGGGTAAAATTACACTGGAAGGGTGTGTAGAATTTTAGAAGTGAAAACACTGAAGATAGAATGCTGGGAGGATTTCACCATTAATGACTGAGATAAGGGGCATAAGAGTCTACAAAAGTAGACTGAAAAACTGTATAAAACGACCAGGAGAAAATGGTTTGACTAGAAGCCAAAGGAGAAGAGCATTTTAGGGGACGGATGAGTCAGTAGTGTCAGCTGTTTGAGAAAGGTGAGTATTAAAATTTGTCCATTGAATATGTAATCAGCATATGAGATATCCGTGGAGCAGTATGGGCAGAAGTCAAATTGTAATGGATTGAGGAATGAAACATGAGAAGTAGAGAAGCAAACTACTTTTCTCAAAAGCCAGGTAGAAACAAACTGTACTATATGCATACCTTGGAATACCAGTCAACAATGAAAAAGAACAAACTATTGATACACATGACAACTTGAATGAAATTTCGGGCAGTTATGCTGAGCGAAAAAAAGTCAATTCCTAAAGGTTACATACTGTATAATTTCATTTATATGACATTCTTGAAATGACAAAATTATGGAAATGGAGGACACAGAGTGGTTGCCAGAATTTAGGGAAGGGGGTGTGGGAGGGAGGTGTTTTAGTTATAAAAGGGCAACAGGAGAGATCCTTGTGGTGTTGGAACTTTCCAGGATCTTGACTGGGTGCATATATTAACCTACACAGGTGATAAGATTCCATAGAAAACACACACACACACACACACACACACACACACACACACACACACACGAGTACAAGTAAAACTGGGAAATCTAAATAATATTGGTGAATTGTATCAATGTCAGTATCCTGGTTGTGTAATTATACTATAGTTTTGTAAAATGTTACCACTGAGGAAAACTGGGCAAAGTGTATCAGGGATTCTGTATTATTTCTGAGAAATGCATGTGAATCTATAAGTATTTCAATAAAAATTTCGAAAAACTTAAAAAGTTAAGTAGTGAAGGGGAGAGAGGAAGGGACAATAGCCAGAGAGTTGCAAAGTTAAAAAGGGAACTTGATCATGTTTTTTTGTTGTGGGGGAGGCATCACTGGAGAAGGAGATATTGAGATGCCAGGGTGAAAGAACTTTCTCTGAATCAGGAGGAAAAGTATAAGGTTGGGTGTGAATATAATGTGTATGTGTATATGTTTTACGAGAAAAGCGAACAGAGTTGCCTCTTGATAGTGTTTGTGTGTGTGTATATCTCTCTCTTAAGATTCACAAAAAATGACCCTAATCATTGCAGATAATTTTGTAATCAATGGCTGTGACAGACTTTGGTATTGTGAATTTAAAAGATCCCTTTAGAATAAGAATTAGCAACTCTTTAGTCCAAATCAATATGTGTGATGTGATACCATTTACCTATATCACAGACAGTAACAAATCAGGTGCTTGTTAGCTTACACCAGTATCAGGCTGTTCCTTTTATTGCAGTTGTAGTCTGATAACTCAAAATATTTTCAACAGGGTTAAAAAAAATCTATCTAGATTCTTTGTGTTATCCACATCTCTCTGACCTAGAATTTGAATCAGCACCATAAAACATTTTACTATTTATAGCATATCTTGAAGCCCCAAGTTTTAGAATGGTATTGCTGGCTTCTTAGGCTTTGGCAAAAGAAGTGGTGGCATGATTCATACTCATTCTGGGAAAGAGTGAATGAGGATAGTCACCTGGAACTGAGGGATTGGCTATTCACAGGAGAGTTGATTTTGACTGGTAGCATATACACATAGGTATACACACACACACACACACGTGCACACACACACACACACACACAAACTTGATCTTGGTTCTTTCTTCCAGTGACACTTTACATTTCAGTAAGGTAAATAAGTTGGGATCATTTTTTCCTTCCTTTCTGCCTTTTGCATATTGTGGTGTGTGTGTGTGTGTGTGTGTGTGTGTGTGTGTGTGTGTGTGCGCGCGCGCGCGCGTAGACTTTCTGTCTTTAAAGTGGCCCTTGATATGCTTTTATTTTTATTTATTTTTTATTTTTTTGAGATGGAGTCTCACTCTGTCACCCGGGCTGGAGTACAACGGTACAATCTTGGCTCACTGCAACTTCTGCCTGTCAGGCTTAAGAGATTCTCATGCCTCAGCCTCCTGAGTAGCTGGGACTACAGGCATGCACCACCACTACCAGCTAATTTTTGTATTTTTAGTAGAGACAGGGTTTCTCCATGTTGGCCAGGCTGATCTCGAACTCCTGACTTCAAGTGATCTACCCACCTTGGCCTCCAGAAGTGCTGGCATTATGGGCATGAGCCACCACCTGCCACCTGCCAATAGGCTTTTAAAATTTGATTTTACCTGTAAAAAAGTTGGAGTGTAGGAGAAAGAGGAGACATGTACCAAGTGATAATTCTTCAATCCTGCCTCTCCCCGTGACACTGGGCTTTCATACTTTATTGTCATACCTTACAGTAGCCTTACCCCAGGTATTGATGTTTTAGTTGCATTTGATTCTGTTTATGTGTTAAGCTTCTATAATATTTATGGTTATTGTTTTGTCACATCTTGTTGCGTTTCAGTGCAAGATATGAACTGAGATATGAGATAACTGCAAAACCTGTATTGTCTTTGTTTTTGTGCCTCCCCAGGGATTCTTGACATATATGTGGTTCATTATAAATGTTTATTGTTCATTGAATAATGACTCATGCCTTGTGGATGTGACATGGAGACTGTGTGAAAAAACATATTATTCTGAAATAAAGTTATCAGAAATTGAAGTTAGGAGGTTTAGTTGGAGAAGAAAAAGGGAGAAATTGTTGGAAGGTGCCTAGCACTTTATCCTGCTATCCAATTGCAGAATCACTTTATTAAACTGGCATTTGTTGATGTTCCTTTGGAAATGTATTAGCTGGAAGATGCAGAATGAATGTAACTGAGAAAAGCCTGTAACATGCCAAGAAATACCTAAGGCAAATGCTAACTTAATACAAATTATCTTGCCTTCATCCTCAGAAGGGCAATAAATCTCAATTCCGGTAACCTGCAATGGAAAAAAAGAAGGTTTTCACCTTTATGTCCTCAATGGGGAGATAGGAAGAGAAAAATGTAAAATGGCATCTCATTCTAGTGTTCTAATGTCCTCAGCCAATCTGTAAGTAACAGCCACAGTAAGGGTGCACGCAGTAATGTTGTGTGGCTGCTAGTTGTAAACCTACATAATTACGTGCCTGAATTAGCTTATTTGTTTCAGGGAGTTTAAAATGAGTCTCAATGCCAAACCATGCAGACTGTATTTCTGGAAAATATCATCTTCATCCTCTGTGGGGATGTATTTTATAGATAACCGACTGGATCTCCAAGACCATCAGTGGATTTATCTGATAAAACTACATGAAGGCACGTATAACAGAGTTAGCAATCTCACTGGACTCAGCCTTATTGTAAGAATGTAAAATTTCCCATTAGTGCTAAAAGTTTATTAATTAAATATTCTAGATTCTATGAACAACAGAATGAACATGTATAACTCTAAAGTGATATTTTATAACTGCCACTAATTAAAGTTACAGGCCACAAAAATACTTCATTCCCACAAAACAAACACACACATGGATGAAGTTTCACTTGGAATTTTTTGTGACCGTTTGAATGTTTGCCAAATGCTTTGTAAAGTGCTGCATACAAGCACTATTCACAATAGCAACTACATCTAATTAACCTAGATGCCCCTCAGCCGTGGACTGGATAAAGAAAAGGTGGTACCTATATATCAGAATACTATGCAGCCATAAAAAATGAAATCATGTCCTTTGCAGCAACTTGGATGCAGCTGGAGGCCATTATCCTCAGCAGATTAACACAGGAATGGAAAACCAGATACCCCATGTTCTCACTTGTACGTGGGAGCTAAACATTGAGTACACATAAACATGGAGATGGGAACAGGAGACAGTGGGGCCTACTTGACCGGGGATAGTAGGAGGAGGGTGAAGGTCAAAAAACTACTTATTGGGTACTATGCTCACTACCTGGGTGAGGAAATCATTTGTACACCAAACCTCAGTGACATACAACTTACCCGTGTAACAAACCTACACATGTACCCCCGAACCTAAAATAAAAGGTGAAAAAACAAAGCATTGCACACCAAAAAATTCAGTATGCTTTGCTTTTTCTGATATTTATATAGTGTTTATTGACTTAAATGAAAGTTTTATTTCCTTCTGAGGGAAAAATTTGCCTTTATAGCTCACCATAGTTATTACAATTTGACATAAAAATTAAAATTAGTCTTTTGGTATAAAGTGTAATCCCCATAGTACATGTCTGTATTTAATAACCCCTATTTACTCAACATGCATCTGTTAAATAATGATCTTCCAGGCAAGAGGAATGGGAAGATGAACAAAGCTCTAGTGGTCCTGCCCTCAGATAGTTTGTGCCCAGACCTGCCTATGTCCAAACCCGTTTGTTATTCAGTATAACTTTCTCTTTGCTGGTTTTCTGGTATCATCTTTTAGCTACATATTCAAAGAATAACCTGCATAAAAGTGCATCAGTTTTTACTTTGATCATTTTATTTTCTATAAAAATACTGATTTTTGCTTTTTACACAGTACTTATTGTTTTCAAAATCTAGTAAATCAGTGGTACTTTTGTCAGGTTCATACACTTTTTAACACAGCTTGTAAATTCCTGTTTCATAGGCAAAGAGTAAATATTAAATTGCAGACATAAAGACAGCTGTATAAATATGAATATTCCATTTTATTAAATTATGTAAGCATATACTCTTCTACTTATTACACAAGCATGCATATTCCTATAACATACCATACAAAATATATGTATCCAGCTGACTCCAGCCTAGATTTTGTGCCTATCCACTGGTATCACAAGTTCACTATAACTTTATGAATATCAGTTACATCCCCTCGCTTATCATTAGATGTACAGTAGATAGATCTTATTGGATTCAACTTGTTGACTTCTCTCCCCTTTAAACCAAGGCTAAATTTGGACAACAGTTCAAATTTGGTTTTTTGGTCAAGTGTGGAAGAAAAGTTTTAGAAACCAGGCCCGTTGATTACAATAGGCGAGTGTACCTTTAGGTTTGAGTCTTAGACTGATTATCATCTAAAACCCTTATTATCACTAGCTACACCTAGAGAATGGTGTCATATTAACAAGTTGTAACACTTATCTCACAGGAACAATACTTTCTTTGCTTTTGTTGGATGACATTTATACCATACCATCTAATATAAACAATAAGATAAAATGACTGCTGTGTTATAGATCATAACTAGAGGGTTCCTGAGAGGAGTTATAATTTTATTTCCTTTCAAATATTATTAAGTAAGCCTTACCTAAACAGTTGTTATACTTGTCTCCACTTTTAGTGTTTTTTTCTCAGACATGTATAAAAGTTATATAGTAGAATTCCTGGGCAAGATGGCCAAATAGGAACAGCTCTGGTCTGCAGCTCCCAGTGAGACCAATGCAGAAGGCAGGTGATTTCTGCATTTCCAGCTGAGGTACCCAACTCATCTCATTGGGACTGGTTAGACAGTGGGTGCAGCCCAAGGAGGGCGAGCAGAAGCAGGGTGGGGCATCGCCTCACCTGGGAAGCGCAAGGGGTCAGGGAACTCCCTACCCTAGCCGAGGGAAGCTGTGAGAGACTGTGCTGTGAGGAATGGTGCACCCTGGCCCAGATACTACACTTTTCCCACAGTCTTCGCAACCTGCAGACCAGGAGATTCCCTTGGGTGCCTATGCCACCAGGGCCCGGGGTTTCAAGCACAAAACTGGGCGGCCATTTGGGCAGACACCAAGCTAGCTATGGGAGTTTTTTTCATACCCCAGTGGCGCCTGGAACACCAGCGAGACAGGACTGTTCACTCCCTTGGAAAAGGGACTGAAGCCGGGAAGCCAAGTAGTCTTGCTCAGCGGATCCTACCCCCCACAGAGCCCAGCAAGCTAAGATCCATTGGCTTGAAACTCTCACTGCCAGCACAGCAGTCTGAAGTTGACCTGGGACACTTGAGCTTGGTGGGAGAAGGGGCATCCACCATTACTAAGGCTTGAGTAGGCGGTTTTCCCCTCATAATGTAAACAGAGCCACTCAGAAGTTCAAACTGGGGGGAATCCACCACAACTTGACAAAGCCACTGTAGTCAGACTGCCTCTCTAGATTCCTCCTCTCTGGGCAGCGCATATCTGAAAGAAAGGCAGCAGCCCCCGTCAGGGTCTTATAGATAAAACTCTCCCATCTCCCTGGGATAGAGCACCTAGGGGAACAAGGGGCTGTGGGCACAGCTTCAGCAGACTTAAATGTTCCTGCCTGCTGGCTCTGAAGAGCACAGCAGATCTCCCAGCACAGGTCTCAAGCTCTGCTAAGGGTTAGACTGCCTCCTCAAGTGGGTCCCTGACCCCTGTGCCTCCTGACTGGAGACACCTCCCAGCAGGGGTCAACAGACACCTCATACAGGACAGCTCTGGCTGGCATCTGGCAGGTGCCCCTCTGGGACAAAACTTCCAGAGGAAGGAGCAGGCAGCAATCTTTGCTGTTCTACAGCTTCCGCTGGTGATACCCAGGCAAACAGGGTCTGGAGTAGACACCCAGCAAACTCCAGCAGACCTGCAGAAGAGGGGTCTATTAGAAGGAAAACCAACAAACAGAAAGCGGTGGCATCAACATCAACAAAAAAGATGACCACTCAAAAACTCTATCCGAAGGTCACCAACAGCAAAAACCAAAGGTAGACAAACCCATGAAGATGAGGAAAAACCAGCACAAAAAGGCTGAAAATTCCAAAAACCAGAATGCCTTTTCTCCTCCAAAGGATCACAACTCCTTGTCAGCAAGGGAACAAAACTGGATGGAGAATGAGTTTGACGAATTGACAGAAATGGGCTTCAGAAGCTGGGTAATAACAAACTCCTCCAACCTAAAGGAACATGCTGTAACCCAATGCAAGGAAACGAAGAACTGTGATAAAAGGTTGGAGGAACTGCTAACTAGAATAACCAGTTTAGAGAAAAACATAAATGACCTGATGGAGCTGAAAAACACAGCATGAGAACTTCGTGAAGCATACACAAGTATCAATAGCCAAATCGATCAAGCAGAAGAAAGGATATCAGAGACTGAAGATGAACTTAATAAAGCGTGAAGATAAGATTAGAGAAAAAAGAATGAAAAGGAACAAACAAAGCCTCCAAGAAATATGGGACTGGGTGAATAGACCAAACCTACCTTTGATTGGTGTACCTGAAAGTGACAGGGAGAATGGAACCAAGTTGGAAAACACTCTTCAGGATATTATCCAGGAGAACTTCCCCAGCCTAGAAAGACAGGCCTACATTCAAATTCAGGAAATACAGAGAACACCACGAAGATACTCCTCGAGAAGAGCAACCCCACGACCCATAATCATCAGATTCACCAAGGTTGAAATGAAGGAAAAAATGTTAAGGGCAGCCAGAGAGAAAGGTTGTGTTACCCACAAAGGGAAGCCCATCAGACTAACAGCATATCTGTCTGTAGAAACCCTATAAGCCAGAAGAGAGTGGGGGCCAATATTCAACTTTCTTAAAGAAAAGAATTTTCAACCCAGAATTTCATATCTAGCCAAAGAGCTTCCCAAGCAAAGGAGAAATAAAATCCTTTACAGACAAGCAAATGCTGAGAGATTTTGTCACCACCAGGCCTGCCTTACAAGAGCTCCTGAAGGAAGCATTGAACATGGAAGGGAAAAACCAATACCAGCCACTGCAAAAAATAGCAAATTGTAAAGGCCATTGACACTATGAAGAAACTGCATCAACTAATGGGCAAAATAACCCAGCTAGTATCAAAATGACAGGATCAAATTCACACATACCAATACTAACCTTAAATGTAAATGGGCTCAATGCCCCAGTTAAAAGACACAGACTGGCAAATTGGATAAAGAGTCAAGACCCATCAGTGTGCTATATTCAGGAGACTCATCTCACATGCAAAGACACACATCAGGTCAAAATAAAGGGATGGAGGAATATTTATCAAGCAAATGGAAAGCAAAAAAAAAAAAAAAAAAAGCAGGGGTTGCAATCTTAGTATCTGATAAAACAGACATTAAACCAACAAAGATCAAAAAAGACAAGGGCATTACATAATGGTAAAGGGATCCATGCAACAGGAAGAGCTAACTCTCCTACATATATATGCACCCAATACAGGAGCACACAGATTCGTAAACAAGTTCTTAGAGACCTACAAAGAGACTGAGACTCCCACACAATAATAGTGGGAGACTTGAACACTTCACTGTCAGTATTAGATTAACAAGACAGAAAATTAACAAGGATATTCAGGACTTGAACTCAGCTCTGCGGACTTAATAGATATCTGTAGAACTCTCCACCCTGCATCAGCAGAATATACATTCTTCTCAGCACCACATTGCACTTATTCTAAAATTGACCACATAATTGGAAGTAAAACACTCTTCAGCAAATGCAAAAGAATGGAAATCATAACAAACAGTCTCTCGGACCACAGTGCAAACAAATTAGAACTCAGGATTAAGAAACTAACTCAAAACTGCACAACTTCATGGAAAACTGAACAACCTGCTCCTGAATGACTACTGGGTAAATAACGAAATTAAGGCAGAAGTAAATAAGTTCTTTGAAACCAATGAGAACAAAAACACAACATACCAGAATCTCTGGGACACAGCTAAAGCAGTGTTTAGAGGGAAATTTATAGCACTAAATGCCCACAGGAGGAAGTAGAAAAGATCTAAAATCGACAACCTAACATCACATTTAAAAGAACTAGAGAAGCAAGAGCAAATTCAAAAGCTAGCAGAAGACAAGAAATAACAAAGATCAGAGCAGAACTGAAGGAGATAGAGACATGAAAAACCCTTCAAGAAATCAGTGAATTCAGGAACTGGTTTTTTTTTGAAAAGATTAACAAAACAGACTGCTTGCCAGCAAATGAAGAAAAGAGAATCAAATAGACACAATAAAAAATGATAATGAGCAATCACCACTGATCTCACAGAAATACTACCATCAGAAAATATTATAAAGACCTCTATGCAAATAAACTAGAAAATCTAGAAGAAATGTACAAATTCCTGGACACATACACCCTCCCAAGTCTAAAACAGGAAGAAGTTGAATCCATCAATAGACCAATAACAGGTTCTGAAACTGAGGCAGTAATTAATAGCCTTCCAGCCAAAAAAATCCCAGGACCAAACAGATTCACAGCCATATTGTACCAGAGATACAAAAAGGAGCTGGTACCATTCCTTCTGAAACTATTCCGAACAACCGAAAAAGAGGGGCTCCTCCCGACTCATTTTGTGAGGCCAGCATCATCCTGATACCAAAACCTGGCAGAGACACAACAAAGAAAAGAAAATTTCAGGCCAGTATCCCTGATGAACATTGATATGAAAATCCTCAATGAAATACTGGCAAACCAAATCCAGCAGCACATCAAAAAGCTTATCCACCACAGTCAAGTCGGCTTTGTCACTGGGATGCAAGTCTGGTTCAAAATACACAAATCAACAAACATAATCCATCACATAAACAGAATCAATGACAAAAATCACATTATTATCTCAATAGATGCAGAAAAGGCCTTCAATAAAAACAGTCCTTCAGGCTAAAAACTTTAAATAAATTAGGCATTGATGGAATGCATCTCAAAATAATAAGAGCTATTTATGACAAACCCACAGCCAATATCATACTGAATGGGCAAAAGCTGGAAGCATTCCCTTTGAAAACCGGCGCAAGACAAGGATGCCCCCCTCTCACCACTTTCGTTCAACATAGTATTGAAAGTTCTGGCCACGGCAGTCAGGCAGGGGAAAGAATTAAAGATATTCAAATAGGAAGAGAGGAAGGCAAATTGTCTCTGTTTGTAGATGACATGATTGCATGTTTAGAAAACCCCATTGTCTGAGCCCAAAATCTCCTTAAGCTGATAAGCAACTTCAACAAAATCAATGTGCAAAAATCACAAGCATTCCTATACATCAATAATAGACAGAGAGCCAAATCATGAGTGAACTCCCATTCACAATTGTTACAAAGATAATCAGATACATAGGAATACAACTTACAAGGAATGTGAAGGACCTCTTCAAGGAGAACTACGAACCACTGCTCAAGGACATGAGAGAGAACACAAACAATGGAAAAACATTCCATGCTCATGGATAGGAAGAATCAATATAGTGAAAATTGCCATACTGCCCAAAGTAATTTATAGACTCAATGCTATCCCCATCAAGCTACCATTGCCTTTCTTCACAGAATTAGAAAAAACTACTGTAAATTTCATATGGAACCAAAAAAAGGGCCCATATAGCTAGGACAATCCTGAGCGAAAAAGAACAAAGCTGGAGGCATCACGCTGCCTGACTTCAAACTATACTACACGGCTATAGTAACCAAAACAGCATGGTACTGGTACCAAAACAGATATATAGACCAATGGAACAGAACAGGGGCCTCAGAAATAACACCACACATCTGCAACCATCTGATCTTTGACAAACCTGACAAAAACAAGCAATGGTGAAAGGATTCCCTGTTTAATAAATGGTGTTGGTAAAACTGCCTAGCCATATGCAGAAAACTGAAACTAGACCCCTTCCTTCACCTTATACAAAAATTAACCCAAGTTGGATTAAAGACTTAAATGTAAAACCTAACACCATAAAAGCCCTAGAAGAAAACCTAGGCAACACCATTCAGGACATAGGCATGGGCAAAGACTTCATGACTAAAACATCAAAAGCAATGACAACAAAAGCCAAAATTGACAAATGGGATCTAATTAAACTGAAGACCTGCACAGCAAAAGAAACTATCATCAGAGTGAACAGGTAACCTACAGAACAGGAGAAATTTTTTGCAATCCATCTGACAGGGGTCCTAACATCCAGAATCTACAAGGAACTTAAGCAAATTTACAAGAAAAAAAAAAAAACATCAAAAAGTGGGTGAAGGGTATGAACAGGCACTTCTCAAAAGAAGACATATATGCGGCCAACAAACATATGAAGAAAAGCTCATCATCACTGGTCATTAGTGAAATGCAAATCAAAACCACAATAAGATACCATTTCACATCAGTTAGAATGGTGATCATTAAAAAGTCAGGAAACAACAGATGCTGGAAAGGATGTGGAGAAATAGGAATGCTTTTACACTGTTGGTGGGAGTGTAAATTAGTTCAACCATTGTGGAAGACTGTGGCGATTCCTCAAGGATCTAGAACCAGAAATACCATTTGACCCATTAATCCCATTACTGGGTGTATACTCAAAGGATTATAAATCATTCTACTATAAAGACATGTGCACATGTATGTTTATTGCAGCACTATTCACAATAGGAAAGAGTTGGAACCAACCCAAATGCCCATCAATGTTAGACTGGATAAAGAAAATGTGGCACAGCCAGGCACCATGGCTCAGGCCTGTAATCCCAGCACTTTGGAAGGCTGAGGCGGGCGGATCACGAGGTCTGGAGATCGAGACCATCCTGGCTAACACAGTGAAACCCCGTGTTAGATAACATTAGGAGAAATGCCTAATGTAGATGACGGGTTGATGGGTGCAGCAAATCACTATGGCACATGGATACCTATATAACAAACCTGCACATTCTGCACATGTATCCCAGAACTTAAAGTATAATAAAAATTTTAAAAAGTTTAAAAAAGAAGAGATTGTGAAAAAAAGTTACATAGTAAAGGTAAATTTTTTAAAAACATATTTGTATAAATCAATGTATTTAAAAAATTAGTCTATGCCTCTCATTTTATAAGTGAAGTCTAGAAAGATTGAATCATCTAGGAACCCACACGAAGTTTAGGATTCAACAGAAGTAGTCTTCTGATTCCTGATCTATGTTTTCTGCTTCTGTAGAGAATGACTATGCTCTTACTATTTTTTTTATTGCATAGTTATTCTCAATATATGCACTACAAGGTACTGTACCTCGTTGCTGGATGGTTACAAAAATATTAATATACACACATATATACCCACACCTTCCTATACACATACATATCAAGTCGTTTGCAGACTACCTGGGAAAGAATCAGCTATTTCTCTTTAAATTATTGAATTTCCAAACTGCTGTCTTTTGTCGAACTTTCATCTTTCTCATATAAAGAGTGTTTGACATCTTCATTTAGTTTTTTAAAAAAGGCTGGAAACATCACCATTTGAGATGATGATAGAAGAACAGTCATGTACTGCATAACAACCTTTCAGTCAACAACAAATTGTATAGCTAATGATGGTCTTATAAGTTTATAATACTGTATTTTTACTGTGCCTTTTCCATGTTTAGTTACCATTGTGTTATAGTTGCCTACAGTATTCAGTACAGTAACATGCTATAGGGGTTTTGTAGCCTAGGAGCAATAGGCTATAATATAGGCTAGGTGTGTAGTAGGCTTTACCACCTAGGTTTGTGTAAGTACATGTCACGATGTTT
The DNA here is from genome assembly GCF_002776525.5 of Piliocolobus tephrosceles. NCBI lineage: Eukaryota > Metazoa > Chordata > Mammalia > Primates > Cercopithecidae > Piliocolobus > Piliocolobus tephrosceles. Next base: position 54,216,914 of record NC_045441.1, read on the forward strand.
ATACAATGACAAAATCACCTAATGATGTATTTCTTAGAATGTATCCCTGTTGTTAAGTGATGCATGACTGTAATTAACTCCAGCAAGAATCTTTGAATTCTAAATCTATAGATGTTAAAACTAGTGAATGAAAGTTTGAAGAATGGGATATTTTACATCATCTCAAAGTATCTCTCTGTGAGATACTTATTATCTATAAAGTGAAAAACAGTCATGTGACAGTGGAGAAATATGGCAGATAACACCTTAAATAAGTGATGAAAATTAACATTATCAGGGATGGATAAATTGGCATCATGTAAACTCCTGATAAGGTGCACTGAGTCCTAATAATGGGATGAGTTTCATAAATTTTTTTTTGCCTTTGTAAATTTTTGGAATCCCTTGGAATAAAAAATTCAGACTTTATATCTTTTATGTCTGATTCTACAAAGAAATTTATGGTGCTACTAGATCATTTTCAAAGCGAGTGCTTACTTTCCTTTTTAAAGATTTTCTTATATGGAAAATCTTGGTAATTTTGGTTTTATCTGTGTAACTAAAAACACAAGAAAAATGTTTTTATTTATATTCAAGCAAGTAAATATTTTGTATTATTAAAATATAATTGAAAATACTTATAGAAACCTGAGATCTCAGACTTGAAGATAACATTTTCTTCAGAACAAGTAAACTTCGATTAGTCAGTGAGATGCAAAATGCTGTTTTCTCATTATATCCTAAAGAAGAAACTAATGCCTGACTAGCAAGTTTGTTCAGTTAAAATATATTGTTAATGAGGCCAATGTTGTTACATACTGGAACTTGTAAGGGCGTTATTTTGTTCTCTGATTTTGGTCTATGATTTTGGTTTCTTGGGTGTCTAAGTAAGAGTCTGAAAGATTTTTGAAAGAGGTTATAAATTTATTTCCTTTGAATCATTCAGTTACCTTCACCTTAAAAACTTTTTTACTATTTTTTAGGAAATTATTTTAGTTGTATTGAAAAACATAAGCTGTTTATGAGTATCACTATTTTTTTTTTGTATTTTTAGTAGAGATGGGGTTTCACCGTCTTAGCCAGGATGGTCTCAATCTCCTGACTTCGTGATCTGCCCGCCTCAGCCTCCCAAAGAGCTGGGATTACAGGCGTGAGCCACCGTTCCCATCCAGGTATCACTATTTTTTTAAAGGCAAGCATTAGCTTCTTTAGGATATATTGGGCAGCATTGCATGTGTATGTGGATGATACACATACATATACATACATTTTACATACACGTGTATGTATATGGGAGAGAACATTAATTGTATGTCTAGAGTCTTAAGATTCAAAGGCAGGTCAAAGACAGCTAGCAATAGAACAAAAATACTTAAATATAAGTAAGCATATAGTTTATTTAAGAGATATGTGGATTTTTTTAAATTTAAATTTAAATTTTAGTTTTTTTAGAGACAGAGTCTCAGTCTGTCACTCAGACTGGAGTGCAGTGGTACATTCACAACTCACTGCAGCCTTGACTTCCTAGGCTCAAGCAGTCCTCCTACTTGAGCCTCCTGAGTAGCTGCAATAGATGTGTTTTTTTAAAAAGCTATGAATAAATTGAACTTTGCAATATCATAATTTAAATGTACTGGGGAAATGTCTCTGTTTCAAGATAGTATGAAATAGCATTGGTGACTGTGGCCTGTCAGTTATTTTTATGGTTCAAAAGAGTTTTGAAATTTATTTTTCTTAGCTGCTGGCAAACTTCTCTACTTATCTAATCTTCTACATATTCTTGACATGGGAAGATCACCCTATTTTATATATATATATTGGAGACAAGGTCTCACTCTGTCGCTCTGGCTGGAGCGCAATGGCACAATCTCAGCTCACTGCAACCTCCGCCTCCTGGGTTCAAGCGATCCTTGTGCCTCAGACTCCGGAGTTACTGGGATTACAGATGCGTGCCACCACGCCCGGCTAATTTTTTATATTTTTAGTAGAGATAGAGTTTTCCCATGCTGCCTAGGCTAGTCTCAAACTCCTGAGCTCAGGCAGTCTGCCCGCCTCGTCCTCCCAAAGTGCTAGAATTACAGGTGTGAGCTACCATGTCTGGCCTCACCTGTAATATTGCACTAGTATTGCTGTCTTTTTTTTTTTATTCACTATGTGCCTCAGCTTCCTTCAGTCAAGCAAATTAGAGCCAGTTGTCTTGTAGGATTTGGTCATATATATAATTCTCTTTATAGCAAATTCTGACTGTAATTATTTTGACTGACTAGCAAATTATTTTGCTTAATATCTGAAAAAGACATTAAATTGTACGATTACATTTTAAAAATATGCAACATACTATATATCCTTGCATTACGTTGGAGATGTCAGCCTAAATTTTCAAATGCTAGTTATCACTTTAAGCTGTTATTTATTTTTAACATTACAAATTTATTATTCCTATATAAGGTTAAAATTATTAAATTTTTTAACGCAGTATTGGCTTTTCGTTATTTTGAAGACTGTGTTGCATTAAAGTGTAACTTGATATGGAACAGGGAATATTGCTACAAATGATTGAATTAGAAAGAAAACTGGAAATGCTTTCCTCTCTAGTTTTTCTTTCCTCTCTTCACTACAGATTTATTTTTAAAGACCAGTTATGTTTTCCCTGCTCCACTCTCTCCCATTTCATTCCTTCATTACTACAGACTACCTTCTGCCCATATTACCTCTTCCTTGATATCTCAACAAGATCACTATATCCTCTTAATTTCCATATTCAGTGAACAATTTCCAGTAGTTTTCTTTCTTGGCCTTTCTGAAACAACTTATACTACCGACTGTTGATTCATTTCTTTTCTAAAATTCTATACGCTTTTGGCTTCTGGTCAGACAGTTCTCTCCTGATCCTTTCATATTGTTCCTTTTTGGCCTTCCTCTGGCCTCCTCTTTCTCTCAAGGAGGAATGAAAACTGTAAGATACAATCGCTTGGTTGATATTCCCCCTAAATTTGACACAACTACAGTAGTCACCCCTTATGTGAGGTTTTGCTTCTGTGGTTTCAGTTGCCCACAGTCAACCAGGGTCCAAAAACAGGTGAGTTACTGTACAATAAGATATTTTGAGAGAGGCCACATTCACTTAACTTTTATTACAGTATATCATTATTATTAAAATTGTTTTATTTTATTATTAATTATTATTCTTTTGCTGTGCCTAATTTATAAATCAGACCTTATCATAGGTATATTTGTATAGGAAAAAACATAGTGTATATAGGGTTCGGTACTATCTATAGTGTATAGAACATAGTGTATATAGGGTTCTGTAGTTTCAGGCATCCACTGGGGGCCTCGGAACATATTTCCCACCGATAGATAAGGGAACATGACTATAACCAGAAGTTGTATATATAAAGTAGTTTTGTTGTCTTTATAAAAAAAAATCAATTTTCTTTAAAAAAATTTCATTTACTCTCTTGGGTTAGGAAATCATTTTTCTTTCTAGGCCTATTTTTTACTGTTACTTTGACATGAATTTGCATTTTCTTTCCTTTTGTGAGTAGTTTCAGTTAGTTTAGAATTTCAAGTAGTTTGAATTCCAAGGATTCATGGAATATGTGAATTGAGATAACTCTGTTAAGGAAATTTATGTTGGATCTTTAAGTAAAATTTAATGTAATTCCTAAAAAAAATCTATCATTTTATCTAATTGTTAAGGATGATTAAACTTTTTATTTTTTGTCTTTAAAATATGTTTCTTTTAGCACAGATCACTTTACTTACAGTATTGTTAATCACTTTTCAGTATGGAAATGCATCTTTTTTTCACTCAAAGCTTTGTTTTAAGCATTAAGATGCTTTTTTGAGATTTTCTTCAAATGTAGAACTTTGAAGTAGCTGAGTACTGTCACTTTTACTTCACACATAGGAATTCTTTAAGTGGTTCTCTACAAATGGGTCTCTTGGCCAGAAAACTTGTATTTACCTTTATTTTAAAGATGGATAACAGGACATGCTTTATGAATTCTACAATCATCAACAAGACTTGTTCAAACCAAAAATAGGGATCTATTTCCCAAGGAGGGTGAGCTCAATAAATCAGATAACTAGAGTTGGGAATGGATAGTGGTGAGCCTATTTGTAAACTTTGAGTTTCTGAATGTTAATTTTAAGCTTCCTTTTTAAAAGGCCAGTGTTTGTAGAGCCTATCCTGTCAGCAATATCCTGTGTCAATTGTCAGGTCATGTTTAGCATGTGTAAATGTATTAATCTGCCATAGCTAGCGTTGTAAGAGGCTGGGATAAAGAGAGGGCTCAAGCAGATGAAGAGGGATTAACTGTGTGGATTGAGCAAACTCCTCAATCACTGAAACAGTGATTTTACAAAGGATTAGCTGCTGCTTTTACAAATATTGATTACTGATTTGCTACTCAGAATGGAGATGACATAACTTGTGTGGTTGCTGTGTAGTGCGCTATGTGAAGTATACATCATTCATATTAATGGATTTGTCATAGCCGTTATAGAAACTGACAGATTGATTATAGCAGCAGTTGCTAGAGCTGTTATGGTTAAGGTTGTGTCAGCATATCTATTAAAACTTCAGAATTTTAGAAGTTTATAGTATAGCCATAAAATTCATTTCCCCAGGTAGAATTTGGAATACTAGTTATTGCCCGGCACAGTTATTTTTATGCATATTTTACATCAGTTTGAAGACATTTAAGTTGACATAGAGCAAAAATACATTATTGTGTTATTTTTGTAATATCAACAAATTTAGATTCATTTCATTTTGGAAAATTTGTCAGAAATGCTAGCTTTCTAAACAAGAACATATCTAGTTCATGTGGACATCCAAAAATCCGTTTGAATTTTTGTCAGATCAGGAATTGTTTTGAAGCCTTTGGGTATGTTTCTATAAGCACGTGGAGCTTTTTAGAAAATGTAGAAATATCTGGGTAATTAAAAGTTAATGGCTGTTTTCATTTAAGTAACTTTTTATTACTCTAAAAATTTAGTAGCAAGAATTAGAATTATCTGTATCAGAGAAAATATGTTCCTTTAATTTTTTTAAGAAATCATTTGTCTTGCAAATGTTTTCTTTATGTCACAACAGGAAAGCTTTTCAGTGAGTTGAGTTGTATCTTAAAGGGTAAGCTGAAGCTTTCTAGGCAATGATAGTGATGAGGAGTGGGTAAGTGGAGAAAGGTGAGGGAATAGCACATTTCAGGCAGAGTGAAAACTTGTGTGGTTACATGAGACTTGGCCTATTTGAAGAATAGCCAGGTATGTGAACATTCTCAAAGTAGTACCTTCATATATGTTGGGAATATTGTTTTCAAATTGTATCATTGTGCTATAAAACTATACCTGTATTGATTAAATTAAATTTTATAGATTAATGGGTGGCATTTTTCCTGGCTATGATTCTAATAATATAAATTGATTTAAATTACTTAAAAGCCCATTTTTGTTTTTTATTTTAAAAATTGTATTATATAAGATTTTAAATGTGTAATACCTGCTTGTAACAAAGTTGTTCCCTCTCTGCAAAAGGAAAAAAAAATTCCCTACACTCCCTAGAAGTAAGAACTGCTAACAGTTCTATGTGCCCTTCCAGACATTTTTTCTGAGTTGTAAGAATACATATGTGTGCTAGAAAAAACATGGAACCAGATATTTCTTAAATTTGAAAAGGTAGTATATCATGCCAGGCGTGGTGGCTCAGTGCTTTGGGAGGCCGAGGTGGGCGGATCAGGAGGTCAGGAGATTGAGACCATCCTGGCTAATGCGGTGAAACCCTAACTCTATTAAAAATACAAAAAATTAGCCGGGTGTTCTGGCACGTCCCTGTAGGCCCAGCTACTCGGGAGGCTGAGGCAGGAGAATCGCTTGAACCTGGGAGGTAGAGGTTGCAGTGAGCCGAGATTGCACCACTGCACTCCAGCCTGGGTGACAGAGTGAGACTCCATCTCAAAAAAAAAAAAAAAAAAAAAAAAAAAAGTATATCACTATATATATTAATATACCACTTGTGGTTTTTCAACCAAGTATCATGGACATCTTTCTACATTAGTATATATCTTTCCATGTTAATGCACACAGATCTATAGCATTATTTGGAATGGCTTCATACTGTTCCTCTTGCTGGGCATTTTCCATCTTTCTGTTGTCACAAATGGTATATCAGTGAGTATTCTAGCTTATATACACCATCATGTAACAGCACTTTAATTTGTAGGATAGATTCTTGGGAGTTGAATTATCAGGGTATTGTCAAATTTTCATCCACAAAGCTGTATTAAGCTATACTCCCCAAAAGAAGGTGAGTAGAGATGCAAGTACCATCTTTTCTTGCCCTCCTCCCTGTTTGATATTCTTCATCTTTACAGTTTTTGCCAGCCCTATAAGTTAAAAAGTAGTTTTTAGTGAGGTTTATTCATTTGTTTGTTCATTCAGCAAATTTAACAAACACTTCTGTGTCCCAGGCACAAATCTAGGCCCTAGGGATACAGCAGTGAAGAAGACAGTTGTGGTCTCTGGGCTGTTGGAACTTACATTCTAATGGAGGTGGGGAGAGCTGGGGAAAGACTACAAATCAATAAACACTCATCTCTTTTCATGTTTATTAACCTTTGTACTTATTCCATGAATTGCTGGGTTCATATCCTTTACCTGTTTTTCTATGGACCTGTTCACTTTTTTCTTATTAATTTGCAGTTCATTGTGACAGCCATGCAAATGTTTTCTCCTATAAATACACCTTGAATAAGTCATCGTTTGACAAGTTAATGACTTTACCAGTTCTTATCCATGTATGGAATTATAGTGGTGCGCCTGACTTCTTTGGTTGGCGAGAAATAATTGGACTAAGTCTTAAATTTCCATATTTCAACATCCTCTGAGGAATTCGTAAAACTTGTTTTTGTATTTTTAAAAGTACATTAGAACTGTGAGTCTTGTGTGAGACTTAAAGCTATCCAGGTGAAGGAGATTTAATTGAATTAATTTAATTAATAACGTGTTATCAATATTAAGGTAGATAAAACATTATATATGTAAATTTTGTTTTTCAGTGAGAATATACATCATGGTCTATTCAGACATGATTAATTACAGCTGAATTCTTAGAGAAACATGCAATATGATATCTTATCATAAGATCTTACCGTATTTAAATTGACTTGGAATAACTTGTGTTATGCCATTTATTCATATGGAATTTTAGTGGGATGTGTATCTTTCAGATTTTAAGTCTTTTTCATATTTTCAAGAGGTCATTGTATATTTCAAATATTTATGAGCAAACTACAGATTCAGAGTTCAGACCATTTTGTTGCCTTAGCCTCCTCTGAGGTAACTTCCAGTGCCTTACAGGGCAAATGAAGGAGCACTGAACTGCTCTTGATGTGATGTTCAAGTGTGACTGAACAGCACTGGTTGTTTACATGAAGTTACATCAGTTGTTGTGTGTTGTTAGCAATCATTTTGTTCTGCTCAGTATTCCATCAGTTTCTTTTTCAAAGTTTAATTTTGCCATTTCTAATTTAACTAAATAGTTAAAATTTCTTGGTGAAATTGTTCTGGTAATGACAACTCTTAGTTGGGAGAAAAGGAGACCATGGACGATTGGGCTATGTCAGCTCTGGCAGATCCTGCAGTGAGATAGCCCACACAGTGAACATACTAATGAATTACCTTTTGATGTCTCCTCATAGTAAATATCAGTTGCTATATTTGTCAGTTGGTTTTTTTTTTCCACATCTTGAATACTTTTTTTTTTTTTTTTGCTACGGAGTCTCACTGTGTTGCCTAGGCTGGAGTTCAGTGGTGTGATTTTGGCTTGCTGCAACGTCTGCCTCCTGGATTCAAGCAATTCTCCCACCTCAGTCTCCAGAGTAGCTGGGATTACAGGCATACGCCACCACGCCCTGCTAATTTTTATATTTTCAGTGGAGAAGGGGTTTCACCATCTTGGCCAGGTTGGTTTCAAACTCCTGACCTCAAGTGATCCACTCGCCTCAGCCTCCCAAAGTGCTGGGATTACAGGCATGGGCCACTGTGCCTGGCTTGCTTTTTAAAAAATATGCTAAAATCACTTAGCTAAATGGGCACTTTTTATATTATATGTTCTGTCCCAATTTCTTCCTTTTTATTATGTTTCTTCATGTTGGTGGTTATAAAGTTTAGAACTGAATGGGAGTGTTAGTAGTTGTGAAAGTAGATATTAAGATGGGATATAAATATAAGGATGACCTCTTTGTTCTTCATGTCTTACGGCTATCTTGCCTCCATTTTTCTCTTTCCTCATTGGTTTCTTGAATCTCTTTATTAGTGGGGAATTGCACCTAATCATGAGCTTCTCAAAGGCAAGGACTGTAGCTGTACCTGTTGCTCCATCACAGTGCCTGGTACATATTGGGTGCTCAGTAACTGCCTGATGAATGAACCAACACATGCAGGCAACTGACTGCTTAATACTGTGTTTCATTATGACAGCCTCTCTTTCTCTCTCGAGACTACTGTGAAAGGTGTATTCAATTTGCAGCTGGAAACCATCATTCTTAGCAAACTATCACAAGAAGAGAAAACCAAACACCGCATGTTCTCACTCATAGGTGGGAACTGAACAATGAGATCACTTGGACTCGGGAAGGGGAACATCACACACTGGGGCCTATCATGGGGAGGGGGGAGGGGGGAGGGATTGCATTGGGGAGTTATACCTGATATAAATGATGAATTGATGGGTGCTGACGAGTTGATGGGTGCAGCACACCAACATGGCACAAGTATACATATGTAACAAACCTGCACGTTATGCACATGTACCCTAGAACTTAAAGTATAATAATAATAAAAAAAAAAAAAAGGAAAAAAAAAAAAAAAAAAGAAAAGTTTTGCAGTGGAAAACAGGTACATACATACTTTCAGTAAGTAATGGTGTTTAATTGTATTTAATTTCTCCTATTTTTTTAAGTGACTGTTAATTTTTTAGGAAATAAACGTTATTTGGACCTAAAAAAAAAAAAAAAAGTTTACAAAATTATTTTAATGACCCTTTAGCTAGTTGTAAATACAAATCATTAGCTGCACTATCATTTATATTGCGGGCATTTTCCTTCTGTTTTCAGTGTGTACTGATTGCAGAACTGTGTTTTATCTATGTATTGATTTTTTTATTTTGCAGTGAACTTTAGCTTAGACCATATTTTACAAATCCTATACACAAAACAAGGTTTTTTAAATATACCATTCTGAGCCATATAGATGATTTTGTTTAAAATTATACTTCTACATTTGAAAGAAGTACGCTTGATGGTTTCCATGCACATTCAAGTTTCAGAACACTGCCTTATGATCCCCTTGCTCAAATTCTAGTGAAAAAGATACACTTAATTGATGGGTGCTGACGAGTTGATGGGTGCAGCACACCAACATGGCACAAGTATACATATGTAACAAACCTGCACGTTATGCACATGTACCCTAGAACTTAAAGTATAATAATAATAAAAAAAAAAGATACACTTGTGGCACGTCATTTTAGCCTGATATTGTAAATACCACATGAATGTCTATGTCTGTCTCCCTGGCCAGTCTCACAAATGGCTGTTGACAGTTATTCCCCTTTGAAACTAAGGATCAGAAAAAGGATTAAGCATGTGGTATGCTTTTATTTCCAGAGTAAGAAGAAAAACTGCTACACATTAACTGTTCTAATATTGAAATTATAGTGTGAATTCTCTAGTAATTTGCTCAGTTATATGGATAACAATGCTTTATAATCCTTTCAGTTACCTAGGTGTACATATGATTGCCAGTTCATACTGAAGAGTAGACTCAAGCATTTTATCATTCTCAGTAACATCTTGTTCTGTGGACGTTTTATGGATACGAAGTAGGTATATGCTTAAAATTTTGCAGGCTAGAATTGTCCTGGCACTGAGTTAGAACTTTATAGGCCAGTTGCTGATTTGTTTTTGTGTTAAGATGATCTTCATCCACATTTATGTCCCTGCAAAGTCATTAAACTTTGTAAATTGATAAATAAGTGTATTAATTTTACCCCCAGCCTGGCTGGTTGTTAAAGGATACGGCTCTTGACTTAAGCAGCAACATAAAAAGAGTTGTGTTAGTTTCGTCCTGAGAATGGAGCTTTTTCTTGAGATTTAATAGGCAAACAGGATTTTGGAATGATTGTCTGAAAATTGTGCAGGGTGTCTGTTCCTATAGATATTCTATGATCTTATTCTTGAGTTTAACAAAGCTTTTGGGAGCTAGCTGTATACTTGGGCCTTCTCGTTTTGTACTCTGTAGAATTGCTTTTACTGAATTTCACTTTGGCATTATGCTTTTGGCTTAATATGAACAGTGTTATACAAAACAGCCCTATGAAACTTTTATATACTGTAAAAATGTTATTGAGGACATTGAGAACTATGGGAGAAATTTCTTTCTCATTTCAGTACCAGGAGCCAGAAATAGTTGTGTTTTCTTCCCTGAACAATGATCTGTATTTATCTTATGGGCAATGGCTCATATAATTTATTATATTTCTTGCTTCATGTTGGTTGTTATAAAGCTTATAAGTGAATTTTTGGCCCACTCCTCACAAGTGTAAATGACTTTATAGTTCCAAGTTGTTTTCTGTTCCATCCTGACTTCTAATTTTGCCTTGATTTTAAAAAATATTGAAACAGTGACACAGAAAAGTTGCAAGAATAACACACAGAGTTCCCATATACCTTTCATCCCAATTACCCTAACATTAACATTTTTCTATACAGGTATTTGCTTTGTCAGTCTGCCTCCTCCCCTTCCTTACCCTTCCCTTCTTCTCCATCTTCCATCCTCCCTCTCTGTCCCACCCTGTGTGTATACACACTGATAGCTCCTGTTTGCTTTTAATTTGCCTCACCAAATGTATCATACAAATGCCTGTGAAATGCTTTTTGGGGGGAGAAGGAAGCAGTATATTACTAAATTAACAATAATACTAGGTAAGAATGTATGAATTTCATATCTATATTGAAAAAAGAGTTATGGAAAAACCTCTTGTTTTAGGTGAAAGGAAGACAAATTGTGTGTGTGTCTGTAAGAGAGAGGGAGAAACATTGCATACACATGTGTTTTTAGGAAGATACTTATAACACCTTAAACCCGAGTAGGTACTTTGAATGACAGAAGAGGGAAAATGCCAAGACTTCTTGATTTAAATAAAAAATTAGGTAGTTTCCTTCTTAAATAGAAACAGGTATACTATTTATTTATGAAGACTAAAGCATTAAGAATGTTTGGGAATGTATTTGCTTTAGTAGTCAAGCTCAATTTAGTAATCAAATGCTCATAGTAGGACTGTGAAATAGAGTGAGAGCCTTAATTCAGCAATTTACCTCTATTAATAAGTCAGTCATAAAATAATTTCATGTTTGATAGTTTTCAAACTGCACATTTGTCACTTATTATTTTTCTTATTTATTTATTCATATTAACCACCCCTCAATAATAAAGTTGTTTTGGGAGATGGGAAGAGATGACAGTTGTTTACGTACTTGTTATTTTTCTTAAGACAGAAACAAAAACGTGTTTTATTGTTTACAAACATTTTACAGTTTACAAAAACTGTAAAATGTAGAAGACATTATAACTCTGCATATTCCTATTTCAGATACTTAAGATATAATCTTGTGTTATTAATGACTCTAAACTTTTTGTATACAGAATAGGAAAAATAAATAAAATGAGTTTAAAGAATATCACAAATTATAAAAATGTTACTTATAATCTGAAAATAATTTTAAAAATTTATACCTCAAAATACGCAACATAAAGCTGTTGCAAAAGTAAGTAAATCAATGAAAGAATTGTCCTATGGCCTATGTAAAAATAAAGCATAGTTGAGTGGAAAGAAGCTAAAGAATTCAGTCTAAATTATATTCATTTCTTATTTCTATGCAGTTTGCTAGAGGAATCTGCATACAAAAGGAATCTCCTTTTCCTTCCATAAACATCATTTTTCCCATAACTAATTTGTTCCATGTTTGTGTATATATGTTTTTAAACCAACATGGAAGTATTTGAAATACATTATTAAGAAGCAAAATTGACCCAAAATCTTACAGATGAAACAACACTCCACATTTTAAATGTATGGTATATTGGCCATGTGCAGTGGCTAACGCCTGTAATCCTAGCACTCTGGAAGGCCAAGGTGGGTGGATCAGCTGAGGTCAGGAGTTCGAGACCAGCCTGGCCAACATGGTGAAACCCCGTCTCTACTAAAAATACAAAAATTAGCTGGGCATGGTAGCGTGTGCTTGTAATCCCAGCTACTTGGGAGGCTGAGGCAGAGAAATCGTTGAACGTGGTGGGTGGAGGTTGCATTGAGCCAAGAACGCACCATTGCACTCCATCCTGGGTGAAAGAGCAAGACTCCATCTCAAAAAAAAAAAAAAAAAGTACGGTATATTAAAATATATCATGTTACACTTAGATAACTAATCTTAAATAATAGTGATTGCTTTAATGCCATAGAAAAGTAATGCAATGATGTTGTCTGACACAGTTTCTATAGATAGCATTCATTTATTCCATCAGCAGTGGAACATAGCATTTCAGAAAATGGGCTTTTGGGCAAGTAGACTTAAGGTCCTGGCTCCACTTATTGTGTGTGACCTTGATTTCTGATTGGTAATATAGAGTTAGTAATACTTACCTCTTAGGGTTATATGATGATGAAATGAGATGATGACTGGTATCATCATCTTTACCTAACTCATGGTAAAGGCTTAATAAATGTTAACTGTTGCAGTGCTGATATTTGTAATCATGCCACTGATAGTGCTGTAGAAAAACATATTTAAGCTTATAGTGTGGAGATAATAGAAGCAGTTGTGTTTGATACAGAGATAGCATAGGTAAGGAAGAAAAAAGTAGGACCTATTATTATTGTTATTATTTGAGACAGGGTCTCACTCTGTCACCCAGGCTGGAGTACAGTGGCACTCTCATAAGCAGCCTTGAACTCCTGGGCTCAAACGATTCTCCTGCCTTCCGAGTAGCTAGGACTGTCTTCCGAGTAGCTAGGTGTGAGTTACTGTGCCTGAGTAATTAATACATTTTTTTATAGAGATGCGGTGTTGCTTGTTACTCAGGCTGTCTCGAACACCTGGCCTCAAGTGATCCTTCTGCCTCAGCCTCCCAAAGTGCTAGAATTACAGGTGTGAATCACTGCCCCCAGCCGAGGACCTATTATTGTTATTGTTTAAATTTTATATATAATTGTTTGACTTTTAAGATGCCTTCAACAAATTTCCAGTGAAGTTGAGTTTATGTTTCCTAGTTTTCTGTTTTGGGTACTGTTTAGAAAAGAGCCTGGCACATAATATAGACTAGTAAAATATTGTTTAATATATGAGTTAAGAACGTTCCTTTTCATTTATGCTAATCTTTATTATGTATAATCTTGTCAAATATTTATTTATGCATCAGATTTGTTTTTGGCCAAGTATCTATAACCAGAAAGAAAGTCGTGTGGTTAAAAGGTGTTTAACATTCATGTTTTTTTTCTAGTGGTTTATATTTTCAGCCTCCTTTTGTGTGTGTGTGTAACAATGGACTTGTGGCAAATTTGAGTTGCCTTTTAAAAATACTAGTAGTAACAAGAGATAACATTTCTTAAAGAGTTATCTTAAGTGCTGTCCTACTAAATCCCCACAGTAACTCTCCATAGTATGCCCGCCTATTATCTACATTGAAATATTTGAAAACTAAAGCTTAATGAAATTGAGTAACTTGCTAAGTCACAGAGCTGGTAGCCATCCTGCAATTTGAATGTAAATCCAGGGTTCTGAACATGAATCTAAAATGCAGTATCAGTTTGGGGGCACTTTTGTTGTGGAAAGAGATGCATTAAATTAAAACCCAGTTCATAATTAATTGTATATATTTAATTTTATATATTTAGAGACTGAACATTTTGATATATTTAGAATTATATTTTTAACTTAAAGAGAAATGTATTCCATTTTAAGCTTGCATCTCATTTTCTCAAAGTATGTATTATAGACTTTTTTAGAAGGCTATTATTTTTTAGAATTTAATGTTTTACTTGCTACAGAGTAGATGACTAAGATATAGGCAGATAAAGAGGTTGCTGAGGAGTTACTTTATGTGAAAGGTAAAATTTGATTTAAATTTTTTATGTGGAATCAAAAGATCTATTATTTAAAAGTAACCTTTACTAAAATATAAAAACACAGAGGGCACCCTATATTATAAATATATAAACTAGTAGTCTTGTCTCTAAAGTAAAACCTTATTTTAAAATGATTGATTCAGTATATTGATATGCTATCTTCCCTGGAAATAATTGAGAGAGTCTTATAAGGTTTTCCACAAATTAATAACTCTAGAATTTTTAGATAAAAACCATGTTTTAAAATTCTATAAGGAACAAGTTTAATATATTTTAACAATGTGATAACTAGTGGTTTATTGTTAGACCAACAAATCAGAACTCTTAAAGAGATTTTTTTCACATCTACTTTTATGAGAAAGGGACAGAAGTTCTATATTAAAGATTTATCTAAAGAAGCAATCTTCAGATATGTAATAAGATAGTTCAGTTTCTGGTCGTATACTTAAGTGTATGTTAAAGTAAAAGAAGCAGTTTTAAATGAATGGAGAAGGATAATTGGACTCTGTATCGTATAATTCACATGTACTATTGATCTGTGACTTTTTGAGCATTATTTTAATGGATGTTGATGAACACAATTGATTTCAGATTTCTTTTCATTATTCTGGAATCTTGCCATTAGAATTTTTTGTAGTTTTGTAGATTTCTATGAAAATTAGTAGCAGCAAGAAAGGAAGGAAGAAAGAAACGGAAAGGAGAGGAGAGGAGAGGAGAGGGAAGGGAAAGAGGAGCAGAGGGGAGGGAAGAGGAGGAAAAGGAAGGAGAGAAGAAGAGAAGGGAGGAGGAGGAGAGGAGGAAGGAAGAGATATAAAATAGAAGCTTTGATTGAACTCTGAACAAATGCTTAATCTTTTGGATTATATTCATGAGCATATCTTACATTCATGTAGCTATGGTATTAATAGTTATTGTCTTCTTTGTTTCCAAATAGACCTATTGAAGGCATAGTGAAAATTTCCACTCTTAACTCCTTTAGAGTTAATAAAGGCAAATTTGAATTATCCTCATGGTTATTCCGTTTTTGCTTGGTAGCCTTCAAAATGGCCACTTTTCAGAGGAGGAAGGAGATTAGCAGATATTAAACCCTTGAGTTGTAACCTCTGCTTTTACCCCAGTGTAGTCACATAGGCTGCTATGTCAGTTCTTAAAGCGTTTTCCCCAAGGCATAACCCTCCTGAGAATTCTATGGTTCTACCAATTGAAAGTTGACCATCTTAACGTCAAAGCATGGTGTGAGCTTTTTTGTTTTTGTTTTTCTTAAAAGAAATATCATAATAGGCTTAGAGATCGCTAGTACTAGTGTATTCACTGGTGAATCTCTTCTGAAGAAAGTAATAGTGCTACGATGAGAAAACAAGCTTTTTGGAAAGACTATGCTAAAGTAACACAATTAGTCCTCTATTAGAGTTATGGCAGTGATTATTGTTTGAGATGCTCATTGAATATATAATGTCTTCCTTTTGCTACTAAAAATACTGATAAACAGATTTGAAATTCCAAATTTCCCACATGGAGGGGAGAATTATTCAAATATGAAAAATATTTAATTTATATATTTATTTCTGTCACACGTATTCCAGGGCAAGGTTCTAGCTGAATGTTAAACCTTTTAAATGACATAAAATAGTTCTATGCTAGATGTAAAAGAAGTTACTAGTTGTTCTATAAAAAATAGATTGTGAGCAATTTCCACATTTGATATAATTGAAACTTCAATCTATCTTGGACCTTGGCCATTTACTACTGAAAGGACAAGAAAAATATTAGTGTGGATATATTTTATGAAGTCCTGGAATTGGAAGGTTTTGGAGATGATTGAACCTATTTTTTTTAGGTTTCAAAAAGAAGAAATTGAGTCCAGAGAGGCTAAGTGACATGTTTAAGGTTTAAAAAAAAAAAAATGTTTAGAACTGAGATTACATTGCAGACTTCTTTAATCTCTGCCATGGATTTTGAAGTCAGTATCAGCGTAAAGCTAAGCTTCTGAATGTGTGCCATACCACTAAAACATTTTATTTACTATTTATATCCAAGTTAACTATAGGTTTCTCTCCTTTGTTGGTGCATAGTCTTATTTTGTTTTGGTTCTTTGTTTACTTTGCAGATATGCTAATGAATTTTTATACTTAAAACCTAT
The DNA here is from genome assembly GCF_002776525.5 of Piliocolobus tephrosceles. Taxonomy (NCBI): domain Eukaryota; kingdom Metazoa; phylum Chordata; class Mammalia; order Primates; family Cercopithecidae; genus Piliocolobus; species Piliocolobus tephrosceles. The sequence continues at coordinate 54,233,221 of NC_045441.1, forward strand.
TAGAAAAAGAAATGAAGTGTCTGCATCCCTGTATCTTTGTATCTATTACATAATTTCTAGAAACAGGGAAAATAGCTTGTAAGTTTATGTGTATAATTATAAAGTGTAATTAAACTGCACTTGTGGAATGATGAGTTCTGAGCCAGTCACAGCTCTGGGAACTGAGGCTTTTTTATGGACTATTTCCTAAAGCTAAGTATTAATGTACCCTTCAGCCAAAAATGTTGTTAAGATAGTGGACATCAACTGTAAGGATAGTGGAAGCAAAACAGAAAGCATTTCTCTACCTTTATACAAAATTACAACGCATTGGGATTATATTGGTGTTATGACATACTGGCACCTGAAAGTGTACTTTCATTCTGTTTACCACTTCTTAAGAAAAATGAACTTCAATTGGAGAAGCTAATCTAAATAATAAAATAACCACTGGTGGATAGGTGAGAGTATCACCAGCATGAAATGAGATAATATTTTTGGACAATCAAAGCCTAATACATGTTTCAAATATAAAGCAATCATTAAGTGGGTAAATACTTTTTTTTTTTAAATGGTTCTATTGGCCAGGCATGGTGGCTCATGCCTATAATACCAGCACTTTGGGAGGCCAAAGTGGGCAGATCCCTTGATCCCAGTAGTTTGAGATCAGCCTGGACAACATGATGAAACCTTGTCTCTACAAAACATACAAAAATTAGCCAGGCATGCTGTTGTGCACCTATAATCCCAGCTACTCAGGAGGTTGAGGTGGGAGGATCGCTTGAGCCCAGAAAGCAGAGGTAGTAACAAAATCATGCCACTGCACTACAGCCTGGGCTGCATTTTTGGTAGTTTACTACATGAGTTTAGAAGAGATAAAAGGAAGCACTATCTCCCCCTAGGAGGTGGCCAATTTATGGAACTCAGTATCCCAACTATTAGGTGAAAATGAAGAATTTGGAAAGGTTTAAATAAACTTGTAGATGCTTTATTTATATGAATTGTCAGGAAAAAAGATATGGTTGTATTGTCGAGAAGTTTATTCTTTACTTTTTGGAGTTCAGGGAAAACAGTCACATCATGTGGTGACACAGAATATTTGACTAAATGGACCAACATCTTGACTCAGAGTGAAAAATCTTATGAATAATAACAGTCTTTTTAAAAGTATCTTTTCTTTCTTTTCCAATATAAGGGAAAAGGAAACTTTAGTCGAGTATAGGTGGTAGGAAGAATTACACTATGTGAAAGCTTGGTGTTCATGTTGAAAACTATATAAATGCCAACTAGAAAAGGGAAAATTGAAGGGAGCAAAAGGTGAAGCTCAGAAACCTAGTTGTAATTTTGCATAAAGTCTAGATTAAACAACCAAAAAAGTGTGAATGTATTAGTGTAATGAAGCCAATAATATGATGATTTATTGATGATAAAATAGTAAAAATAAGGCTTTGGATTCCTTAGAAGTCTAGCATTTAAATTGATCACCAAAGTTGCATATCAAAAAATAAAAATGATAGTAAAAACATACCTATTTTGAAAATGTCTCTGAATCATTGCACTTTGGTAATGATGTCGCATACTGTCTTAGATAAAGTAATGCATTTAAAGAGGTGTTAGACTGGGATATAGTGTGTGTGTGTGTGTTTGTGTGTGTGTGTGTGTGTATGTGTATGTATCAGTGAAGAGTCTATTAGGAGACACATAAATGTCAGAGAAGACCCTGGAATATAGTGTATTGAGGCACCCAATACTGGACAAAATTGTGAATCAACATTTGTTCATTTAGATTTGAGAAATCTAAATAAAAAAGAAAGGAGCATTAGACCTCCCATTCTCCTCAACTCTAGCTCTCTCTCTCTCTCTCCCAACTCTAACTCTCTCTCACTCTCATTCCCTTGCCTACACAAGGGACTTGCATGCTGCTCTAGGCCTTGTCTTCTGAGTGAAGCTTCTGTGATCTAGACACATTTTTCTACTTTTCTTTGTCCTAAATACAGTAATGCAGTTGTCTACCCTGTTAATGCCAAGACTGGGTTTAGACCTGACCAGCCTAACACCTGGAATGTCGCTAAATGATACTTCCTACCACAGACTTCATATTTTTCTCTGAAATTGAAGTAACTACTGTTTTTCATTCTGAAATAATTATTTTTAATTGTTAACACTTTTTAAAAGATAATGCTTATTTCTTAAGTATATTACAGGCATTTAAACATTCCAATGTTTTTCATCCTAGATTCAAGAAAAAAAAGATAAAGTGATAGTTTAATAAAATCACCAAGAGTGGGTAATACCTTAGTTTTAAGGTAATTTGTTATTAATTTTTATACTTTGTATCTCTTCTCTGCTTTTCAAATTCTAGTATCCATACCTGAAGCTTGCTGTACTATGTCTACGATATACACCATTTGTTTTTAAGGCAAAAACTTTAAGACACATACTAGAATTCTTGAGTTATCTTTTAGAAACAGTTACCTTATGAATAAAATATCAACCTAATTATAAGGAAATTTGGATTTCACTATTGCCTTTTTCCCTGAATTGCTGGGAATATCGGCAGTTGATACTTGTTTATTTGAATTCATTGTGACCTTTTTGCCATTTTGAATGCTTCAGATTCTCAAATTGCGCATTGGTAGAAGACCCATTCCTTGCTTAGTTGCCCTTGTAGGGTGTCGATTTTTTTTTTTTTTTTTTGATACGGAGTCTCGCTCTGTCACCCAGGCTGGAGTGCAGTGGCCGGATCTCAGCTCACTGCAAGCTCCGCCTCCCGGGTTCACGCCATTCTCCTGCCTCAGCCTCCTGAGTAGCTGGGACTACAGGCGCCCCCCACCTCGCCTGGCTAGTTTTTTGTATTTTTTAGTAGAGACGGGGTTTCACCGTGTTAGCCAGGATGGTCTCGATCTCCTGACCTCGTGATCCTCCCGTCTCGGCCTCCCAAAGTGCTGGGATTACAGGCTTGAGCCACCGCGCCCGGCCAGCGTGTCGATTTTAATGTCTAATATTTTGAGCTGCTTTAGAAAAGTAGGATTATCATATAAGAAATACATAATCATTTTGTAAAAAGAAAACTAGTCTTTCTCAGTATGTACCTTGCTTTCTTGGGTACTGAAAGTTTGTGGCCACTTAAGCAAGTCCATGTAATAAATTCCTGTAGCATAGTCTAGTCCCCAGAATATGGGTTAATTTTTGTTTTCCCTTAGGATATAATTTTTTCATTAACCACTTTCACTTAGTAAAAGGAAATCTTTTAACTGCTTTAGAAGTAGCTACAATGCTTAACTTGTATAGTTGCCAAATCATGCTTTTTCCTATCTTTCATTTCTGATTAACTTTCTCTGAGCAACATAGTCTTATATTTACATTAGCGTCCATTCACTTGAACTAGTAGTTACAGTTATAGTAACATATAACAGTATTTAACTATAACAGCTAATAAAAGCTAACATTTACTGAATGCCTACTATGTGCAAAGGACTAAGACCCAGTGCAAAACTTTTCTTTAGGACAAGGTTTGAATTTTAATAGTGAAGCTGAGAATATGATTGTGAATTCACTGGAATGTTGTATAATTGGCTGTGTTACATAGTGAGGTAATGTAATTGCGGTGTATGGCAAACGTGGCAGCTGTTTGTTGTTGCCTGACAGATAGGCTTACATTAGCCTTAATTTCTTTTTCTTCAGGTATCATTATGCCTGTATATTTATAGTCTTGTTTCTTTATACCAAGCTGAATCTTCCTAAATGTCAATAGCATTAATCATTGTAGGCATAGTGATATGAGGTCTAAATGATATGATAATTCATATTTTTAAAGGAAATTACTACTTTTTTATATGTTATGACAGATTTTCCATCCCTGCCATCAGAAAGTATTGTCCGTATGCTCATAGTGATATACAAACCAAATGGTTCTTCTGAAAATTTAAAAATCTAAAGTATTTACAGGGATTGCTATTAGTGTACTTTTGTGTTTTAAAGAATTCACGTGGCTATTAAACAAATCCTGGATATTGGACAAACAGCAATAAAGGTTTAGAAAAATGACACTTCAGTTAAAAAATATTATGCCTCCACTCCCCAGGGAAGAAATAAAAGATTTTATATTAGAAACATGAATTTAGAATTCAGAATAAGTATTGCTTATGACATCAAATTTTATTGTGATGTATCAGGTGGAAATTTAGTCAACATTTTTCTTAAAGCAAAAGACTCAGGCTATGTGTATACTGAATGCTAGTAAATTCTAATTTCCCTTCTCCTTTTCCTTTTCCCCCACTTCCTCTCCCCTCTCCCTTCTTCCCATCTCTATCTCCTTTTTGACTAGTAACATTTTAGAGTTGAAAGCTATGCTAAAGGTACCCATTTCTTTTCAGAATAATTTAACTTTTCTTCTTAAGATTTTGTGAACATCCATTCCTTATGTAAAGAACATTTATTATGCCCAATGGAAGTGAGAGAGTTGTGGGACTACCCCTTAATGAGACCAAATCATCCCACAATTAGCCGCTTTAGTTTAGTGGTTGACCAGGACTTATTTACATAGATAAGATTTCTGTTTGTAATTTTTGTTTTATTTGCAAAATACTATAATAAATAATTTATACCTTTATATGTACCAAGTTTATTTTGAAAAAAATAAACTGGATACATTTATTGAACAGCTATTAAAATATGTACACTTTCCCTAAAATTTCATTTACATTTCAAAATCAGGGTTCTATTTTAAATATGTTTTAATGATACTGTGTTGTGTTTACTAAGTGAAATTGATCCATCAAGGAGCTGAAATTAGTACTCTAATTTTAAGCTTTATTTCTTAAGACAAAATATCCATAACTTTATCACTACTGTGATCCCCATGATATTAAAAAAAAAAGCTGGTAAAATTATGTGATGAGTTTGTATATAATAAACTTCCTATCAAACCCACTCTGTTTTTTTAATTTTTAATTTTTGTGGGTACATAATAGGCAAATATATGGGGCATATTATATATTTTGATACAGGCATACAATGCATGATAATCACATCAGGATAAATGAGGTATCCATCACCTCAATCATTTATTCTTTCTTTGTGTTACAAAGAATCCAATTATATTTATTTAGTTATTTTATTTTATTCTATTCTATTCTATTCTATTCTATTCTATTCTATTCTATTCTA
>NC_045441.1:54238378-54328378 GCF_002776525.5 Piliocolobus tephrosceles
TATTCTATTCTATTCTATTCTATTCTATTCTATTCTATTCTATTCTATTCTATTCTATTCTATTTCATTTAAAGACCCTTCTATTCTATTCTATTCTATTCTATTTCATTTAAAGACAGGGTCTCTCTCTATTACCCAGGCTGGAACGCAGTGTCATGATCATGGCTTACTGCAGCCTTGACCTCTTGGGGTATCCTCCCACCTCAGACCCCCTTCTCTCCACATCTACCCCCCTCCTCCACTGGCTGGGACTGCAGGCATGTATACCACTACACCCAGTTATTTTTTAATTTTTCGTAGAGATAGGGGGTCTCACTGTGTTACCCAAGCTGGTGTCAAACTCCTGGGCTCAAGCGACCCTCCCTGCTTAGCCTCCGAAAGTGCTGGGATTGTAGGCATGAGCCATTGCACCTGGCCACTTAGTTATTTTAAAATATACAATAAATTATTGTTGACTGTAGTCACTCTGTTGTGCTATCATATGCTAGATCTTATTCATTCTAATTGTATGTTTGTACTCAAACACATTTTCTATCCTAAGCTGTACTGAAACCACTTCCACTGGATGTATTACATACAGACTTTCTTTTGATTGGTTGTTTTCACTTGCTAGAGTTCTAGTACAACGCTGAGGATAACTATTATATTTCTTTTCTTTTTTCTTTCTTTTTTTTTTTTTTGCCCTGGCTGGATTGCAATGGCATGATCTTGGCTCACTGCAGCCTCCACCTCCTGGGTTCAAGTGATTCTCCTACCTCAGCTGCCAAGTAGCTGAGATTACAGGCACCCACCACCATGCCTGGCTAATTTTTTTTGTAGTTTTAGTAGAGATAGGGTTTCACTATGTTGGCCAGGCTGGTCTCGAACTCCTGTCCTCAAGTGATCCGCCTGCCTCAGCCTCCCAAAGTGCTGGGATTACAACCGTGAGCCACTGCACCTGGCAGATAACTTATATTTCTAATGAAGTTTATAAAAATATTGAACACTTGTAAAATTGAGTAACCTATAATCCATGACCGTGAATATACAATTTCTAATCAACTTAACTTTAGCTTGATTTAGAAACTTTTTTTAGGGATCCAGTGTTTGTTTATAATAGTTTTATCAGATCTATCTAGTTTTAGACTCTTAAATGCCCTATAAAAACCTAGAGCATACTCACTCAGTGGAATGTCCATAAGATTTCTCTGAATACAAGCAGAGAGAATATTTGCTGTGGGCTCAGAGAAACAAGTGTCAGCATTTGCTTCTAGGGGAAAAGCATTTTATGTTTTACTTGGTAGGAATAGGGATTATGCAGGTAAGAGTCAATATGTATTGAAATTTTTAAAGAATTAATTCAATATAAATACAAAGAAGCTATGATTTGTTTGGAATTCTTAACCTCTGTTTCAGGGATTTATTGCATTTATTTATAATAGTTTCTCAGTCCTGTATTTTGAGAGGATATATTAAGATGTAGGAGCACAGAACTTTTTTTTTTTTTTTTTTTTTTTTTTACTTTTTGAGACTTTTGGGGGGATAGAGGGGATTAATCTATGGAATGGATATGAAACAAGGCTAATAGACTTAGATTTAAACAATTTCAGTAATTAAAAGCACACTGAATCTAATGAGATCTGGCACTTGTTTTTTCTGAAATGGATTACCCACTGCTTTTTTTTTTTTCTCTCCCCAACTTCTCATAGGAGCCCAGTTTCCTCCAATTGCAGCACAAGACCTTCCTTTTGTTCTAAAGTCTGGCTACCTTGAAAAACGCAGAAAAGGTAAACCTAAGGTTCTAATGAAAAATGTAAAAACGCTTACCTCCTTGGATAGAACATGTTTGTAGTATACATGTGGAGGCAGTATTCGTTTTAGGTGATTAAAGAGTTTTAAGATTGTAAGAAAATCTGGATGACATTATCCAAACCGCAAAATATAACTCTTAGCTTTCAATAATTTTTAATAAGAAACATTAGGTCAGATTTTTAGTTGTCAACCTTGGTTATTTGTAAATGATTCAGGAGCTGTTTCCTGCCTCTCAAAGGAAAGCTGCAGGCCACGACTATATTCTCAAAGGTGGGATTTCTCACCAGTATCTCACTGGGCTGAGCAGCAGGTTCTCCTGTGCCCAACCTGGCATGCACCATGGTTCAGACCAAGCCTGGCATCTTGTCTACCATTGTCTATTATTCATTTCAGTGTTCCTCTCCATTGGCTGTGATAATTGGGAGTTGACCGTATGGTCTCATTCTTTCAACACCAATATTTAATGGAAATGAAATATGGAGGTGGTTTTACAATGTGAGAAATGAAAAGCAGATAGTCTTTTCATTACCATTCTGCTTATCTCTCTGGTAGTCCCTTTGGGCCTTTCTATTTATATTTCATTTTGCTTTTCTTAGCTGAATTTTAAAACTGAAAGAGTAACAGAAATAATCTAGGTTAGCTCCTCCCCCTTCTTTTTATAACAGATGAGAAAATGAGACCCAAATGGATCAATTATCTCAAGATTGTATAGTCAGATGCCTTTTTGACTGTCCCTGTCAGAAAACTTGGTTAGCTATGCTGTTGATCCTATAAGTATGGCAGCCCCGTAGCTACTTTACTTTATTCCCTTTAGCTTTGTTGGTTTGTTGTTGTTTGGTTTTTTGTCTCTTGGAAAAGAAGATACAAATTAGTCACAGAATGTTAGAGCTCAGAGGAATCTTAGAAATCATATTAATTAACTTTTTCTTTTACAGTAAGGAAATGGCCTTACATTTTCCCCTCTTTATTGCAGATCACAGCTTTCTGGGATTTGAATGGCAGAAACGGTGGTGTGCTCTCAGTAAAACAGTATTCTATTATTATGGAAGTGATAAAGGTAATGTTGGTGTTCAATTATATCAACTACTGTTGCCTAAGAATTTTTTGGCCATCCCTTCCCCCTCTTTTGGGTACAGAGTAAACTGAAGACAAACAAATAATAACTGGAAATTATAACAATTATAATCTAATTTATGATTCATTTCATTATTTGACAAATGCTCCAAATACCAGAATGCCCTCAGAGCTAAAACAATTGTGTTGTGTTGTATTGAATTCGAAAAGAGAGTAAAATAACTTTAATCTATGTGGCCTTTCACCTTAGGAAAGGCCACATAGATGATTATCCAGCCTACTGTTGTAGAATTTCTGGAAAAGTTAAGAACATAGGGTCGTGAGAGTTTCAATGGCAGAAAATAGATTATTTTCCTTAAGTATTTTAAAATATAATTAGATAAAATTAAATATGAACGGCACCTTTCTGAGCTCCCTTTACAGATTTAAGGAATAACAGCAAACATGTATATAGAATTTACTATATACTGGGTACCGTTCTAAGCACTTTGTCTAAGTACGTTAGCTGTGTTAACTTGTTTAGCTCACAACAACTCTGTAAGTACTATTATTAGCACCATTAATTTTACTTTTAGGAAAACAGAACAGAGAGGTTAAGTGACTTGTTCAAGGTCACAGAGTTGGAAAATGGCAGATCTAGGAATTTTTTTTTTCCTTTGTTTTTAGAAACAGGGTCTTGTCTTGGTGCCTAGGCTGGAGAGCAGTGGCTGTTCACAGGTGCAGTCATCACACCCTACAGCCTCAAACTCCTGGAGTCAAGTGATCTTCCTGTCTCAGTCTCCCAGGTAGCTGGGATTACAGGTGCACACCGCTGTACCCAGCTCAAATTTAGGATTTTAACCTAGAGAATATGGTTAGAGTCCATGTTCTTAACCACTATTGTCACTACATTAATTTAGAAATACTAGGATACATTTTGTAACTTCATTATTAATTAATCAGTCTCTCAGTTGCAGTTAACATAATTTTAAGTTTGCTATTTGAACAAATAAAGCCACCAAATAATGAAATTTAAGGATTGTAAGCTTTCTGAGTTTCGCTTTATTCTAGGGAAAACAGGCTAGGAGTTGAATATTATGAAGTAAAACTTGTATGGAAATAGATAATGTTCATTTCCAGAAAGGACACTTTAAGAAGAAAAAGGCAAAAGTATCACTGAATGTAAGCTTTCCTGTGGAATTGTTATCAGTGTTATTTGGAAATTTATGTTTTATTTGACATTATTTATAGTTTTTAGAGTTTTTTTCCCCTGTTCTAAAAACCTACAGGTAAGATTATTGTATTTCAGATAAGTCTGAAATGCTTACATAATGCTGGAAGTTGTTCTTACCTTTTGGCTAATGAGATTAACAAATTAATTAATTTAGTAGCTAGTTTGCATTCCATCACTAATTTACAGTATGTTCAAATGTAGTAATGGCATCAGTGAAGTGTAAGCTGTAAACAGCTATAAACAAGCATCTTTCTTCTGCTAAGGGTCAGTAGTGAAGTAGGTCAGAAAATTTAGAGTTCAAGTTCAGTTACGATTATCATAGATCATAGAAATACAGTTTTGCATGATATTGTGAATTTAGATCGAGATATTACCTTCCACAGAATATCCTCTTTTTCACCAGATCAGGGGAGGGAGGTTTCAGATCCTTGTGACTTTGATTCAATTAGGCTTCTCATTTCTGATTTCTTTAAGAATCAATGAATACTAATGTCACTGTTTCCTCCATTTCTAGTCCTGACTGACATATAACAATGGTTAGGTCAAAGATTAGCAAGAGTTTCCCCAAAACCCAAAGTGTGTTAATATTTACCTCAAACACTAATATAATATATTCAGTGAAAACATTTTAGTTAGAATTATTTGGATATTAGTTACGTTCCCTTTTTTTTTTCTTTTTTAGAGATGAGGGGGCCTCACTCTATCACCCAAGCTGGAGTGCAGTGATGCCATCATAGCTCACTGCAACCTTGAATTCCTGAGTTCATTTTTATTCTTATTTGGTGAGACCTACTGGTAGTAACATTGTTTGTAATTTGCATTTCAACTACTTTGTGATCCATTTAGCCCTTTCTGTCATTTCTGTTACTGGAAAGGGGTCTTGATCCAGTCCCCAAGAAAGGATTCTTGTATCTCACACAAGAAAGAATTTGAGGCCAATCCATAGAGGGAAGTGAAAGCAAGTTTATTAAGAAAGTAATGAAACAAAAGAATCGCTACTCCATAGGCAAAGCAGAGCATAGGCTGCTCAGCTGCTTACACTTATTGTTACTTCTTGACTATATGCTAAACAGAGAGTGGATTATTCATGAGTTTTCCTGAAAAGGGGTGGGCAGTTCTCAGAACTGAGGGTTTCTCCCCTTTTTAAACCATATAGGGTAACTTCCTGATGTTGCCGTGGCATTTGTAAACTATCACAGCACGGGTGGGAGTGTCTTTAACATGCTGATGCATTATAATTAGCATATAATGAGCAGTGAGGAAAACCAAAGGTCACTTTTCATGGCAGTCTTGGTTTTGGTGGGTTTTGGCCAGTTACTTTACTGCATCCTTTTATCAGCAAGGTCTTTGTGATCTGTACTTTGTGCCAACCTCCTATCTCATCCCGTGACTAAGAATGCCTAACCTCCTGGGAAGGCAGCCCCCATAGGCCAAAGCCTTATTTTACCCAGCTCCTATTGAAGATGGAGTTGCTCTGGTTTAAATGCCTCTGACACTTCCACTTTAAAGAAATTACCATTTTAGCACTCCTTTTTCATGTTGATGTTTGAAGATGTGGCTTATATTTCCTTAAATTTTTCCCTTTTACTTTGCAGCCTCCTGTTTCCAGTGAAATTTTAGATTTTTTTCTAGTGGTTCTTTTTTCTGTTGGTGGTTTCCTTTGAAATTCTTAGCCAGTTCCTCTCTTTTAAGGGACTCCAAAAAAAGATCTATCTTTCGACAGTTTTTAATTGCTTGTTTGGCATGATCCCGATTTCCTTCCTTTATATCAAATACTTTTTTTCTTTTGCGAAATTAGATACGATTTTTTATAGCCTTATTTACTGTATGTGTGAACCGTTTACCTAATGGGAAGAGCTCCGATCTAGATATATGAGAACTATAATCCTCCAACTAAGTAGGATTTAGATAAATAGATTATAAAGGCACAGAAGGAGTTGATACCACTTACTAGGTTAAAGTGTGCTTTGTTACTGTTTGACAGATACATAGTTCACATTTTCTACCATATTGTGTGTGCCAAAAAACATATTGACCTATGAAGATAGTAGTGGCTTAGAAAGAGTAGTTCCAACCTGTTGGGAAAATGATGCACTTACCATTGTACCAATAAATATTGTCTGTATTTATTATTTATAGCCATTTGGGACCCTTAAGCAACAAATACATATAGTATATATTTCAACACCTGAGGAAATCTTACTCATCCTTTCATCTCCTTCCTTTTCCTTTGATTGTCATGAGTCTCATTCATCAAAATTCTTAGGTCCTAGATGTTCAGATGTCCTTCAAGTCATTCACTCATTCATTCACTTACTCATTCTTTTTCTAAATTTGATAAATATTTTTTCAGACACTTGTTAGCTAGTAGGCACTGAGGATCCAAAGATCCTTAGAGGTGCTCACAGTTTGGGTTTTGTGGATATCAGTGAGAGAGGGAAGGATGCTGTAGGGTTGGAGGAGGGAGCTGGGCAGGTAAACTGACCATTTCAATGCAGTACAGTAAGTAATTTAAATAAGCTATCTTTGGATCACAAATGAGGGAAAGCTAACTGCCTAGGGAAGTTAGGGAAGATGTCCTGGTGGAGAGAACACTTCATTGGGCCTGAAAGAATGAGTAGGAGTTTATTGGTTGAATACTATGGTATGAATGTATGTGTACCTCCAAAATTCATATGTTGGAAATTAACTCCCAAGGAGATTGTATTAAGAGCTGGGGCTTTTGGGAGGTGATTAAGGCATGAGGGCTTTACCCTCAAGAATGGGATATGTCTTTTTATAAAAAAAAGTCTGGAGAGAGCTGTGGAACCCCTCTTTTGCCTTTCCACCATGTGATGGTACAGCATTCACCTCTTCTGGGGGATGCAGCAACAAGGTGGCATCCTGAAGCAGAGAGCAGCCCTCACTAGGCACTGACCCTGCTGGTACCTTGATCTTGGACTTCCCAGCTCCCATAACTGAGAAATTAATTTCTGTTGTTTATAAATTTCCCAGTTTGGGGTGTTATAGCAGCATAAACAGACTAAGACAGGGAAGAAGGGTAAAATGGGCTTGCCAGGTAAGAGAATAGCAGAGATTCTGAGTTGTGAAAGACTGTGGATGGGATCAAAGATGGAATGAAGGCTGGAGCTTGGAGTGAGTGAGGGGAGGGAGCACGTAAGGCTAAAGAAGTGGATTAGACCAGGTTGATAAGAACCTTCTGAGAATAAGGGCCTTGCTAAAGATTTTATTTTGAATATGACCTTTAAGCAGAGCATTGTATGACCAGATTTGGTTTTTAGGAAGTAATTGTAATAGGATTATGGAGAATGGTTTGGGATGGTTAGAGTCTGGGTCAACAGGACCATTTCGCAGGACTTTGAAGTAGTCTAAACAAGAGAGGTCAACACGGGGCTGTTAAGAGGCAGAACGAGGATTAATGCAGATCTCTCTGCCTCCAAAGCTATGCTTTTTCTACAACTTGATGATTATTACCAACCCCTCCAAGGTGCACATAAGTGATGGCCCGTTTAGGAACCTGTTCTAAACTGTTGTGGGTTTTTTCCCCTTTTTCTGTTTATCTTCTGTATGATCTTGAATCAACATTATGATGTAAACCTAGTCTCTCCCCATTTTTAAGGAGGGGATTGTCAGTTCTTAGTACCTCCTTTCAGGACTTTTGCTGAAACCTGATTAAAGAACACACTAACACCATCTAGTAAATGGGAGCTACAAGTAGCCCTGATCTACAAAGTCATTCCAAGGTTATTTGTTACATTTTGTGGTTTTAATTTTTTCATTGTAATATCTTTTCAATATATAATAAAAGTCAGTAGAAAATTGGGCTTAATATGGAGAATTTAACAAAACTTTCAGAACTTGGGAGAGAAATAAAATTTTTCATTGAAATTTACCTCTCTGCTCTCCACTTCTCCACAACTTCACCAATGATAGGAAAAAAAGAGGACATATATGTTCTCTTTGAAGTTTGAAAATTATAAAATATATTTTGATGTTGAAAAAGCATCATATTTCTCTTTTAATATTGTTTTGAATATGTTAAAGTGACAGTACTTATATTTGTATAATTAGAAGTTCTGTTGTTTTGTAACAGCAACTTAATAGAAAGCTGTAAAATCTTACCTTTTTTCTTGTGATTCACTTGACAGAAACAAATTCTGTCATTTTATAATTATAATTATGTAATTTTATAATTATATCAAGATGATATATGTAAAATGTGTAAGTGAATTCTGATATTTTAAAAATTTAAATTCTATCTCCATCTGGTATGTGAAGAAGGATATTTTTATTCCTTAAGAAATAGGAACCATTAATTCTACTTTTATCAGAAATTATTGCAATTTTATAGACTTCTGGATCTTTGATATGAAAGTATTAACTTTAAAACTTATCACAATAAACTTTTTTTTTTTTTGAGATGGGGTCTTGCTCTATTGCCCAAGCTAGAGTGCAGTGGCATGATCTCGGCACACTGCAACCTCCGCCTCCTGTGTTCAAGCAATTCTTCTGCCTCAGCCTCCTGAGTAGCTGGGATTACAAACACTAAATTAAAGCTATACCTTTACTTTCTGCCTTTAGGGCTAAGAGACCCTCTAACAGTATACAGCAGTTAAAATGTACATCTGATGTTTAGTAGGATTTCATCAACATACAGAAATAGTCAGGTACCAACTAAGTTTTACTAAGGATCTGATGACCATGAATGTTGTTGGTTTGGTATCTAGTCTAACTTCTACACAAAACCCCAGAGAGAAATTTCAAGTGGCTGATTTAGCATTGGCATCTGCAAGCTGTATAAACCAAAGGAAAATGTTCATATATCTTTAACTGAGGAGCTGGAACATCTTGCTAATCAGTTTGATAAAATTTAGTGCCAAGGTCTAGTATTGATGGGCATATTTTTCTTTTCCCTACCGAGTATTAATACTTGTGGAAATAACGTAAGTTATACACTGAGGGGAAAAGGCCTTCTTAAATATAACTAGTAGATATTACTGAACACATTTCATATTTTTTATTGCTAGCCATTTGTACCAAGTTAGTGTTCTTGGTGTGAGCATTGGAAACCAATTTTTTTAATGCAAAAAGGGAAATTATGAGGAAAATATCAGCTCTCAGAATTGCTGAGAATACTACACACAGGCTCAGCAAGCAAGCAAGAACTAAGGTAGGTAAGGGGGCTGGATCTTGAGCATAATCCATGAAAAATCTTACTGGGACACACTACTGGCCTTGGGCCTTGCCAAGCCAGGACATGTGATGCTGCCACTGTGCACTGCCATCAATCAGTGAATGCCATTGCCACCAGAATGGATTCTGAACCCTGTCTTGATCCTTTTGTTACTTGAGATGTAGGTTCCAGTCTGGAGCATCCACTTTGATTAAGTTGGAACAGGGAAAATCCACCTCCCTCCAGTTTCTGTGGTGGAAAGCTAAGCCCTATCCCTGGCAGTCTTGGCATTAAAATAGGAAAGATGCATGGATGCCGGGGAGCCCCAAATAATAAATGTCCATAACTTGTAGGGATGCTAAAAGATTTGAAATTATTCAGTTGCAATATTTATGCTATATTTAAAATGGTATGAGAGTGGTTGGTGTTTTAAGCATGTTTTTTCTGAGAGCCAATGAAGAAGAGAAAAAGCAAGTATATTTGCCAGAAAAATAGAAGGTCTGTTTAGATTTTGGTAGGTGGCAGTGGAGTGTAGGGGGTAACGTCAGGGCAGTTGGTGAAGGAAAGGGCAAAATAAAAAATGGTGTGCAGTTTTCTGGTTTGGGAGCTTGAATTAATGGAGGTGCCATTTATTGAGGTGGAGGCTACAACAAGAAATATTACAGTTGTTGCCAAAACAAGTGTTGGGAGTGGGGATAAGATGATCTCCATTGTGGACACTTTCTATTCAGTGAACCTATAGGACATTTGAGAGATGAAACATATATAGTGAGCAGACGAAGATTTGGATATACAGTTTTCAAAATGAACTAAAAGTAAAGAATCATGAGTCACAAGTATATTGATAGGAATTTAATTCTTGGAATTAGATGAGATTGCCCAGGGAGAGTGTAATGTAAGAAGAGAGCAAGACTTAGAACAACCCATCATAGCTTTTTAAGAGATAGGCAGAGGTAGAGAAACCCATAAAGAAAACTGAGAAAGTTTGACCTACGTTGTAGGACGAAATGCAAAATAACATTTATTTTCTCTACTGTGACTTTGTAAATTTCACGTTGTATTGAGGACAGTGGTTGTCGTGTGTATCAAAATCACCTGGGTTGCTTGCTAAAAATTTGGTTTCCTAGACTCACCCACAGAGATTCCTATATAGCAAGCGCAGAATAGTAGCCAATTCTGTGTTAACAGGCATCCAAGATGATTCTAACATAGGTGATTCTTAAAATATACTTTGAGAAACACGTTTTTAGAAAACAGTGTGAAATGGCTGAAAAAGCAAGGCTTTAGGATCAGATTTTCTTAGGGTCCTGGCTTTTACTCTTTACTATTTGTGTGACCGTGAGCAAATTGATTAAAGTTTGTTTTCCCATCAGTGCTGGGAATATAATATGTCTCTTCTATTGCATAGAATTATTACCAGGTATATATGAGATATGTTCTATTAAGTTCTTGATGTATAGAAGCTCAGTAAATGTGAGTTGTCTTTTTGACAGCTTTTAAAAACCCCAGAACACAGCTGTAAACCTAAAAGCCAGTGAAAAAGTAGAAGGAAATTGCTCTTACTAGTCTTATGCATTTTGTTTTGTAGATCAGAGACAACTGCTTTTTACCTTGAACCTACTGAATTAAGATTAGTGTGAAATTAAGTTACTGATACAATAGATTTCATTATCTAGCTTTTCCTGGCAGCCTTCAGTTCTGTAGACATTACATTCAAAGCATGATAGAGTTTAGGTTAAAGTGTGAAACAGAAGCTGAGAGGAATGTCATAGAGGAACAAACACCTCAAAAATTCTGAGGGTATCAATGTGTTACAAAAACTAATACTCAAAACATAGTATTGTTAAGAAACAATGTTATATTTCTTAAGAAATATGTTAAGAAAACAATGTTATGTTTAAAAGACTTGTTTGTAAAGTTAGGGAAGGATACATTTTCGAAAGCTTTGCATCACAATGATTAACATTTTTAAAAGTTTTGGCACTTAAAGGAATAAGCTTTTGCTATTTGTGAAGTTCACCTAGATAAAATATTAGTCTTTCACAGTGCTGGGTAAATGGACTTTTTAGCTTTATTTCCTATTTGATTGGCATTTTACTATTTGTGATAATTTTGTTAACAGGTATCCTTGAAACTATCCCAAAAAGCATTGTGGAACTCATCTATATGTAAATTCTTATGACTTACCATATAATGATGAAGTTTCTCTCACCAGAAGAGAAACTAATGTGAAAGGAGAAGAACAGTGTTGTCTTACAGCCATGTCTGCCCATTTCATGTCTTGAACTTCCTGTCCTGTATTGGCAAATTGGAGATATGGCTACTTCATGGTTATGGTTCTGCAAAAGCTATTAGAAAGAGTTGTGAGTTTCCTCTGCTCTCTTCAATCTTTCTGGGCCCATACCCCTACCCAACTTGGATGTTTATATAATTGTTTATCCTCAAATACAAACAATCAGTTGGATAGGTCTAGATATTGGTTTCTTTTTATTATTTTTGCTTGGTTAAACAACAGCACCTTTTGTTCTGCAAAGTTAGGTGTTTCTTTGGTTGAGTGAAGTTTTCTTTTGTTATATTATGTCTTTGGTTATTGGCATTTATTTATTACTCTTCTTCCAGAAAACCCATTTTTCTTATGTTGTATTTTTTTCAGCCCTCCATATTTATCATACTCCCTTTTGTCCCTTCCCTCTCCCCTTAGTCTTATTTTCTATCTGCTGAGTGAGCTTTTCAAGGTATATCTGATCTGGTTTTCCACAATGTTAGTTCTACTTTTTATTATTTC
Source organism: Piliocolobus tephrosceles (assembly GCF_002776525.5). Classification (NCBI taxonomy): domain Eukaryota; kingdom Metazoa; phylum Chordata; class Mammalia; order Primates; family Cercopithecidae; genus Piliocolobus; species Piliocolobus tephrosceles. The sequence continues at coordinate 54,250,415 of NC_045441.1, forward strand.
TAATACATCATTTGTTTTGCTGCTGCATTTTCCACTTCCTTATACAGCCCATTTGTTCCTAATTTTGCCAGTTTCATTTTAATTCCTACTTGTCTCAGCCTTTTCTCTTTTTATTTTGTATTACATTGTTTCATGTTTCATCTCTTTCAGAATCTGTGTGTTTACTTTTATAAAATATGCAAAGCAGTTGGCTAAAGTTTACTTCCATTTCGCCTACTTTGCTTGTGCTTTCTATTTCTCAAGTGCTATGTTATGTTTCTGTTTTACATAATATTTTTATGGCATCTGTATTTGCTGTTCCTCTTTTACTTATCCTTGAACAAGTACATGTCTATAAAATCTGAGATGCTTACCTATAAATTGGCTTTGTGGCTTCTCTCTGGTGCATCTCAGTAGAGGTTGATACTGTCCTCCTCTTGGACTGTAACAGAAGTTCTGATACATAGCCCCATAGCATATTTCTAGGGGGTTTGGCTAAAATGAATCTGCTAGTCTAAGTTGGGGTTGCCTAATTTTGCTGCCTGATTGTCTTATTTCTAGATTATTAGATAATCCGGCCCAGAAAGATCTGTTCCCCTCAGTTCTTCCAAACTAAATCTTTGTAGTGCTGATTTTACATCTCCACGTGTAGACTCCCACTCCTCATGCATTTCCACCTCCATTCAAGTTACATTGATGAAATTTTAGACCGAAATTGGAGGTAGAAGGCATAGGTTTTAGGCCAGATGGACCTAGTGAGTGTAGCAATTGAACCCTTGTGCAGCAAGGGAACAGCTTTCCTCTAAATCTGGTCCCTGAAAATTCTCTTTCTTCTGGAGAGTTTAAGGAAATCTCTCAAAATTGTCCAGTATGGCTTTGATATTTTGCCTCACATTACTTCCACTTTTCATCGTGAACATTAAGTTCCTTTTGCAATTTAGTAGATCATTGGGAAGGTGGTGTGAAAGGTCTGATAAGGTGTTCTAGCTTTTATCTCAGCAAACCTATAATGCTGCCTGGCTTGTTTGAAGTGCTCGGTATCAATTTGTCAAATGAGTGAGTGAATGATTTAGTCTTTTTTTGAGAATTTTCCAAGAAACCAACCATGCTTAACCATTTATCATTTTAATACTTTTTTCCCAATAGTTTCCTAGTTAGGTGTCTTATATATCCTGGGAGTACCATAAAATATTCTGTGAAAAAATGATTCCACAGACAAATAATTTTTGGAAATGCTACATACTAAATTTTTCTTTTAGAAGTTTAATTAGTATGTAAATGTACTATGGGCCCCAAGAAGGCCTGAACTAACAAAACCGCTTAACTCTGTTTAATTCAGTAAAACGTTTCCCAAATTGATTTGATCACAGAAACCTAGTAATATCTTTGGGAAATGCTGCTCTAATCTTTAAAGTACTGTGTAGTTTTTGTGAAAAACATAGTTTATTGTACATTTTTTTCATGAAATAAACTTTGATTGTTTCTTTAGATGTTCACAGAGATGTAAATTATGACTAAATGTGATTAGAGTTTCCCAGGAACTGAGATTTTTTTTCTCATTTGATATTTTGAACAAGATATAATCTCTATGACCTTTTAAAAATGTCTGTTAGTTACTTTAGGTATTTAACTTGTGTATTTAAGAAAAGGTGCTATATCTTTTACTGGTACACTGAACTGAAAAAGCACACCCCACAACATGAAAGCATTTCTGTATTTACCCCGAGCTCAGTAAAAGAGTTTGTCCCTACTCATGGTTTTAATATTGTTTGTTAATCTAGGAAATAAACCTATAGCTGTGCAGTTTTTCTATCAAAATGGTATAACTGGGTGAAGTAGGAAGGTTGACTAATTTTATTTTCAGTTTCAGAATGTTAAGTCTTTTGTTATATTCTCCCTTTTTGTCTTTAAAATAATATTTGACCAAAGCGCTAATCATCTTTTGCCTCTTTATCATGTGAGATTCAAATGTGCTTTACTAGTTCAACTGTTCACTGATTGGATAAGAAACTTTCCCTCTTTTTTTGGTGACTAATGCTTCTGTACTTGCTTTACCACTCTTCTCTATCCACATAGTTTTTTTTCCTTCACATCTTTTTCGTAATTGGTAGTTTAGTTTCAGTTTGCTTTGTAAAGTTAGGGATAAATTTGTACCAAGTTAGGAGACCTTTTTTAAAGAAAACTTTTGTTTTAGAAGCTTCTTTTTGGTGGTGGTGCTGGGGAGGGGTAGGTGAAAGGAGATAACAGTAAATAAAGCTCAACAAATTTTCAGCTGGTCAGATCTTCCCACTGGCCAACTAAATCTGAAAGAGCCACAGGTTTGTGGTGGGTTTGTCTAGCAAGTTCTAAGTTCTAGTTCCTGAATTTTCCCTACCCTAGAATGTCATGTTTCCATACTTCCTTCTGAATAAGACCATGATCTGCAGACCTCCTTCTTAAATCAAATCATCCCTAATACTTACATGTTTCAGAATTAAAAATAATTTCTAAAAACATTACCTAAGCATTATATTACTAAAGCAATATAACAAAAAAAATTATTTCCAAGAATTGATGAAGAAATTTTAAATAAAAGATAATTGAGCATTAATATTAATAAATGAAATTCTAACTGGTTTTATCTTCAACAGACAAACAACAGAAAGGTGAATTTGCATTAGATGGCTACAGTGTCAGAATGAATAACACTCTAAGAAAGGATGGAAAGAAAGATTGCTGTTTTGAAATCTCTGCTCCTGATAAACGTATATATCAGGTTGTAGTCTTTATGTTGTCTTGAAATTAAGTTGATAAAATGTTTTGATTTCATTTATAGAGACATTGACATTTGATTAATACTCTCCTTGACATGTTAACAATAATAAAAATACTGGTGTTTAAATACATTATGCATTGGACATTCATATAAGGGAAATTTTTAAAAAATTTCAGATTAGTTCAAACGCTATCTTCTTGAAAAAGATAAAGAGAATATATAACTTATCGATTACTTCCCATGTTGCATTTATATCTGATAGAACTAGGTGATCTTCTAAAAGAGTTACATAGCAGAAAGAGTAAAATTATCAAAAGACAAATATCAGAGTGATAATACATATTGTATTGCTTAGGAGTGTGGGAGAAAATGAAGGTAAAGGTACACATCAGCTCTGCAATTCAAGAGCTATCAGCTAGGCATCAATATGGAATGTATGTTTAATAAGTTTTAAATATCTGAGATTGCAGTTGAAAGCCAGTTAATTAAGTTGTCAGGTAGTGTGTTGGAATCTGACAAGAACATTTTTAAGAAACCTGTATCCAGCCATCTAAAGAAATTCATGGGTGTCTTCTAATTGTCAAGGGCAAATTTTGTTCATCAGTTCTGTCTTTGACATTGATGAAGAGAAGCAGCTTTTTGTCCTGCACAGCTGCCAGCTGCTGATCAGAGTTTCAAATTCATCATCCTCTGCTTCAATTGCATAAATTTGTCAAAATTAACTGTACATTATAAGAAGCATCCTTGCAAGAAAAGTTCCACTAGACATGAAAAGAATTACTAATAGTCTTAAATAAATGGTAAGAATACAACATACCTTTCATTTCTACTGTGGTGATTTTCGTTTTTATTGTTTATTTTATATTAGTTTACAGCAGCTTCTCCCAAAGATGCTGAGGAATGGGTACAGCAGCTGAAATTTGTATTGCAAGGTAAGATAAATCAATTGAATGAGTTATCACAGTCTTTAAATACTAAATAACAAAGTAGTTTGGGTTTTCATATACAAAAACTTATTGACTTCTGTGAGAATGACCAAGTGAATGTGACTGCTGTTTATATAGACCAGTTACTTCAGATTTTAAACAGCATCTTTTTTGTAAGTACCAATTGGCTTACTTTAAAATTCACATATTTACAAAACAATTTTAAACATGTTTTTAGTTAAGGACATAACATGTAACAATATTGTTGTTATTTTGTAGGGCTGCATTTATTTATGAAGTATAGTTTTAAAAATATCTTCTGCATTCTTTTAAAATTTACTTCATGAAATGTGTTTTATAGATATGGAATCTGATATTATTCCTGAGGATTATGATGAGAGAGGAGAATTATATGATGATGTTGATCATCCTCTACCAATAAGCAATCCACCAACAAGCAGTCAACCAATAGATGATGAAATTTATGAAGAACTTCCAGGTATTTACTTTCTGGTGATCATTTAAAGATTTAGGGGTGTGTGTGTGTGTGTGATTTGTCCTCAAATTGACAACTTGAGTAGAAAATCGTGACCTATTGAGAACAAGGACAAAGAATATCTTTAAAACTCTATTTTACAAAAAGGGTTCTGCTTGAGATATTTCAAATGAGTAGATGTAACTTATAAAAAGTGAATGAAACATTAAAATGAAGCAGATACAATACTAATCTCTTGGGACTTTTGGCTCATTAGCATTGTTTATGCTACATAATTTTTTAATTAAAAAATTGACTTGCCTTATAGTTTTTTTCCACCAACTCACACATCGTTTTTTGTTTATACATCTTGGAACTTCCATTAACCAGAAGTTCTACGCACACCCCATATGTCATCAACTTCTGCCTCGGATTTCTCCTTGCTTGTAGTATATTGCATTGTCTTGGAGGAATGTTGTTGAACTATAAACAAAGGCCTTCTGAGGCTTCAAGTCTTTCTGTTGATATTTTAGCATCAATATGGAATAAAAAAGTTTTCTTAGTTTAGTGTTTACAGGCCTGTCTGTTATATAACATAAAATTAATTATCTATTAGCTACTTGACTTGTGGCCATGAGGATTAATCTAAAATAAAAAGATAGACATCTGAAATTTAGGAAACATATGAAAATATTTAGGAAATTGTTGTATTGCTAATACTCTAGGTTGAAATGAGCTTTTTGGCTATTAAAAAAATCAGTAGTTAGAGAAGAAAAAGGTATCATAAGCAATATAAGCAAGATTTAACTAGTACATCTCATGTAGAGAGGCCATTTTTTTTCTGAATATAACAATTTAATGATGCAATATAAACCTTTAAAATTGATTTCAAAAATACTTAAAATGTTCCAAATTAATGTACAAATGTCATTTTCAATACAATACATATAGTAACAAGAGTATGGACTTTAGAATATAAAAATTTAAATTCTGGTGGTACCATTTACTAGCTTAGTGACTTTATAAGTTAATTTCTTCATTTATAAAATGGAAATAGTATCATTGGGAGGGGTAGGTGAAGTGATTTATTGAAGACTCTCAGCATAGTGCTTGATCATAGCAAACCCACAATGAATTGTAACATCACCATCATTTTTGTTTTTATTATTGTATCTGGTGAATTCTTGCAAGTGCTTATGTGGTGGTACAGTAATGGTTTTCTAACCAAGTAAAAAGTAATAATTTTAACAATATTATAAATTTAAGGTATAAAAACTATGTATGCATCTATATATTGTCTTTTACTACCCCAGAAGATTAGTATAAAAGTATAATTTTATGGGGAATAGAGATCTGTGTATTTCAGTTATTTAGTGGAGCTACATGTTTATTAACACCTTCCTTTCTGGTTTACCCTAAGGAAATGGCATCTACTGTAGCATCAGTTATCCTCAAGTAGGGAAGAATATTCCCTAGCTGCTTGTTTTTAGTCACATCATATCATTAATACAATCATTTTAATATTTAAAAACGTTTAAAAGAACTTGTAAGAATGTATACTCATAAAATGGAAGAGTGGAATACATTTAAACATATTACTGTCATTACGTCCTTTTAAAACCCTGCAATGAATGTGTTACAATTGTTGAAATAACTGTTAAGTTCTGTATTTTTTCAACTTGGCTATTCTCTCCCACCCCTAAAGAAAAAAAAATTGATTAGGAATAAAGAGCAAATATTCATAGTTATTTTCATAACAAAGACCTAAGGAAGATCTGATATAAGTAGCTTGAAATTTTAAAAATATGAAACGTCTTTTATTTTCTCTTACTACAGATATTATTCTTCATTCTTCCTCACGCCCCCGACCCTTGCCTCCCCCCACCACAAACATAATTGTTAGAAGTAACTGGTTACTTTTTAAGTAGTGTTACTTCTTACTGTGGTACTGGGAGAAATTTAAGCTGCCCTGGGATTTCTTTGACCCTGCTTGGGATCCCCAGTTGCTCTGCAAAGTGATTGAGCTTGATAGAGCCTGCAACTGTGCCCCTGGGAAGGAAGCTGTTGTAGGCAGCTGTGGAATGTTTCGTTCCCCTTTCTTCCCCAGTGTAACTGAGAGCTGCTTCAACATCTGCACAGTTCAGCAAGTTTGTCAAGTTTGTGCCAACAGCTACAGAGGGAATTTTTCTAGTAAAGGCCCTAAAGGTGTCTCAGAGTTAGAGGTTTTGTATGATTAAATATCTGAAACTAAGAAGGTAACTTTTTTAATTAAAAAAATTGTCTCTCAGGACAAGAATTAAGCTTTTTGCTTTCACTTCTGTGAAATTTGAATATAATTTTGATAGAGGAGTTAGAACAATGGAAGAGGAGTAAGCACATTTATATACTATTGATATTTTTCCAGTTCTCTTCAAAGAACTGTGTATCTCTGATACCTGACTGGCTAAATTCCTAGAATTAAATAATACTACAATTTCAACACAATTTTCTGTCAGTTATGCATTGTTGAAAACTAATGCTCTTAGTTGAAAGATGAGATATACAAACATATTTGAAGAAAAATCTAAGAATTTAGCATGCTACTTTAAATTACGAAGCTCTTTTTCTGAGAAACAAAAGCTCTTACTCTAATAAGTGTATTTTTTAAAAACTATGAAATAAACCTGCAGTGTTTTAAGTTTCAAGAGTAAGAAGAAAACATTGTTTTAAAAATTGCATTGGGCCAGGCGCAATGGCTCACGCCTGTAATCCTAGCACTTTGGGAGGCCGAGGTGGGTGGATCACTTGAGGTCAGGAATTTGAAACCAGCCTGGCCAACATGGTGAAACCCCATCTCTACTAAAAATAAAAAAAAAAAAAAAATTAGCCGGGCATAGTGGCAGGTACCTACTGTAATCCCAGCTATTCAGGAGGCTGAGGCAGGAAAATCACTTGAACATGGGAGGCGGAGGCTGCAGTGAGCCAAGATCGAGCCACTACACTCCAGCCTGGGCAACAGAGTGAGACTGTGTCTCAAAAAAAAAAAAAAAATTGCATTGCAAAATATCCCTTGAAAAATGTTTATAATTCTATGGGAATCTAAATTGTTTCATTATAATTGTTTTCAGTTAGAATATTCTAACTTTATTACAGCACCTTCTCTTTAATTTCTTGTTCATTTATTTTTAACTAACTTCATAAAAGAATAGGAATAAATTTGTAAGACTTCTTTGTGTTTAAGGGATTTATACATATGTACAAAAGAGTTGTGAGAATGCCATTTCTGGGGAGTATTAAAGGTATTTGGCTTTTCTTCAAATATCCGAATGCTTTTACATCTTTTATGTCTTATTGCTTATTAGCATAGGCCACTCAGGTTTGCTTACATTGTAATAATACTGTAGCATATTTGTGTTTGTGCAGCTAATATATTGATCAAAGTGTGTTAAACTGTTTCATAACATGGTAATGAGTTCATTTGGCTTAGCACAGATTTGTAAATTTATTGCCCATTTTTCATTAGAAATACAGAGGAGTGTCTTTGTCTCATTTTAAATCTCAAAAGAGGAAAATAATACTTGGGAAATTGCTGCAGAAACGAACCTTGTTTGCTCTTCTCTTCTGCTGACCGTGTCACTTGATTTTTTTTCTTTAATGGCAGGAAATTGTGCAGAAACAACAACAACAAAAAGATTTTTCTAGATCTAAACTGAATAGAATCAGCCTAGTAACAAGAATGGTAACCATCCATTAACTTATTAAATCTGTAGCTTTCAGAGGAATTGCACTTGACTTCTGACAAGTGGACTGGAGGAGAGAGGGCAACATAAAACAGGAAGACAAATTTCTATTCCATTAACCTATTTTTTTTAAGTGTGAATTCATTTTTTTAAAAAATTACAATGATAGATTGAACTATTCTGAGTCAGAAAAGGATATTTTTATCCTTTGGCCGTTCAATTACATTTTAAATTTATTCAGTCCAACTATCTGCATCTAAAATGGAACATAAAGTAAAATGCAGCTATAATTTTTTTCCATGAGACTATTATATATACATAAAAAAGAACAGTGTTTGGATACTTTAATTTGAAGTAGTTTACAGCAAATGGACACAAATGCTAATTTAATCAATAAGTGGTTATAGGCCCCCAAAATACGTTTTGGCCTTATTTTCCTCCTGAATAACTATCACTCATATTACTAAGTTAATATCAAGGTTACAAAGGACCCTGCAGTCTGTAGTATTAACAATGTTTTAAGTGATAGTAGATCCTGACTTCACCAAACAATTTTTCTCCTTTCTTCTTCGGAATGCAATGGAAAGATGTCAATTAATTTTCGCAGAACCACATATATTCAGTATGTTAATATTGTTAATCTAGACAGCCTGCTAACATTATTTTTTCTTAAACTAGGTACTGAATGGTGAAGTTATCAATGTGGTGATATTGTGGGAATATTTTTTCCCAAGTAGATGACTAGATTAGCGTTGAATTTTGGATGGTGATATGGTTTGGTTGTGTCCCCACCCAAATTTCATCTTCAATTATAGTACCCGTATAATCCCCATGTGTCCTGGGAGGGACCAGGTGGAGATAATTGAATCATGGGGGCAGTGTTCCCCATCCTGTTCTCATGAGATCTGATGGTTCTATAAGGGGCTTCCCCCTTTGCTGGGCACTCATTCTTCCCGATGCTGCAATGTGAAGAAGGACATGTTTGCTTCCCCTTCTGCCATGATTGTGAGTTTCCTCAGGCCTCCCTAACCATGCTAAACTGTGAGTCAATTAAACCTCTTTCCTTTATAAATTACCCAGTCTTGGGTATGTCTTTATTAGCAGCTGAGAACAGGCTAATACAGATGGTTTCAGCTCTCTACTCTGCTGAGAGGGTTATCCGAAGTTATAAAAAAAAATTAAATCTTTCATAAAATAGGGTCACTACACGCATATAATGTTTTTTATTTTTATCTTTGCTGAATATAAATGTGTCTGCTGAATATTTGTTTATAGTATTCTTTATGTTGTTTCATAATATGGTATGAAGCTTTGGAATACAGTTCTGCCTGTCTTGTGGCTTTTCTCTATGTTGCCATTGGCATTGCAAATTCTTTTGATTACAAGAGATGGCTTAACACATACTAAACCCAAAATACCTGTGTGTACACAAAACATATATTTCCATTGGTGGTGGGATAAAATGACTCATTTTTGCAAACTGGAACTATATCGTGGTTCCCAGCCAGGGAAGATACTGACCCCAGAGTACATTTGGCAATGCCTGGAGACACTTTTGGTTATCATAACTGGGATATGTATGTGTTTGTGTGTGCATGTGTGTGTGTGTGTTACAGATATCTAGTGGGTAAGGGCCAAGGATGCTGCTGAACGACCCACAGTGCACAGGGCAGCCTCCACGACAAAGAATTATCTGGCCCAAAATGCCAGTAGTGCTGAAGTTGAAAAACCCTGGCCACAGGGATGTGATAGACAGCTTTTGGTTTATCACCTTTTTATTCATATCACTTGAATTATAAAGATTCATAACCTAAATTCCATATGAGTTAATTCATTTTTATGGACACAACATAGGTTTTCTTACATACATGAAACTAGGATTACATAGAATGTCTCTAGGTTATAAGAGATCAGCTTGACTTGCCTATGACATTTCCTTCAAGGGGGAGTATTGAAGTTCTATCCATCTCGTGGAAATGAGCAAGCCAGGAAGATAAAAAAGGAAGGAAACATTTTGTCTATTTTCATGAGCTACTATCTCGGAAGGAAGAGGTTTCTAAAAATACCTTGTAGATGTGTGAATACTTGACTTAGCCTGTTCTCATAGGGTCGTTCTTTTGAGGCTGAAGGAAAAGACCTGTGGGTGTGGGATTGGACTGTCTGTAAAGGGAGTCAGGCATCTTGGGGGAATGCAAGACTGAGCAATTCCAGGGCTGTCTGGAATTTGACGAGTGGCTTTAGGAGAAGTGGAAACCCTTTTATGTGACCTCTCTCTTTTTGGACCTGGACTTTGAAGAGGCTAGTAGGATTGAGATGATCTCTGCCCCTGGAGTCAGCTGGGAAGTCTTGGAGGCAGCCCTCCAAGGGGATCTGTGAAGGGGAACTTACCTTAATGTACTTCACAACAAGCCACATTGGGTGATTATTTATTTATTTATTTTATTTTATTTTATTTTTTATTATACTTTAAGTTCTAGGGTACATGTGCATAACGTGCAGGTTTGTTACATATGTATACTTGTGCCATGTTGGTGTGCTGCACCCATCAACTCATCAGCACCCATCAATTCATCATTTATATCAGGTATAACTCCCAATGCAATCCCTCCCCCCTCCCCCCTCCCCATGATAGGCCCCGGTGTGTGATGTTCCCCTTCCCGAGTCCAAGTGATCTCATTGTTCAGTTCCCACCTATGAGTGAGAACATGCGGTGTTTGGTGTTCTGTTCTTGTGATAGTTTGCTAAGAATGATGGTTTCCAGCTGCATCCATGTCCCTACAAAGGACGCAAACTCATCGTTTTTTATGGCTGCATACACATGGTGTATATGTGCCACATTTTCTTAATCCAGTCTGTCACAGATGGACATTTGGGTTGATTCCAAGTCTTTGCTATTGTGAATAGTGCCACAATAAACGTACGTGTGCATGTGTCTTTATAGCAGCATGATTTATAATCCTTTGGGTATATACCCAGTAGTGGGATGGCTGGGTCATACGGTACATCTAGTTCTAGATCCTTGAGGAATTGCCATACTGTTTTCCATAATGGTTGAACTAGTTTACAGTCCCACCAACAGTGTAAAAGTGTTCCTATTTCTCCACATCCTCTCCAGCACTTGTTGTTTCCTGACTTTTTAATGATTGCCATTCTAACTGGTGTGAGATGGTATCACATTGTGGTTTTGATTTGCATTTCTCTGATGGCGAGTGATGATGAGCATTTTTTCATGTGTCTGTTGGCTGTATGAATGTCTTCTTTTGAGAAATGTCTGTTCATATCCTTTGCCCACTTTTTGATGGGGTTGTTTGTTTTGTTCTTGTATATTTGTTTGAGTTCTTTGTAGAGTCTGGATATGAGCCCTTTGTCAGATGAGTAGATTGCAAAAATTTTCTCCCATTCTGTAGGCTGCCTGTTCACTCTAATGGTAGTTTCTTTTGCTGTGCAGAAGCTCTTTAGTTTAATTAGATCACATTTGTCAACTTTGGCTTTTGCTGCCATTGCTTTTGGTGTTTTAGACATGAAGTCCTTGCCCATGCCTATGTCCTGAATGGTACTACCTAGGTTTTCTTCTAGGGTTTTTATGGTATTAGGTCTAACATTTAAGTCTCTAATCCATCTTGAATTAATCTTCGTATAAGGAGTAAGGAAAGGATCCAGTTTCAGCTTTCTACTTATGGCTAGCCAATTTTCCCAGCACCATTTATTAAATAGGGAATCCTTTCCCCGTTTCTTGTTTCTCTCAGGTTTGTCAAAGATCAGATGGCTGTAGATGTGTGGTATTATTTTCTGAGGACTCTGTTCTGTTCCATTGGTCTATATCTCTGTTTTGGTACCAGTACCATGCTGTTTTGGTTACTGTACCCTTGTAGTATAGTTTGAAGTCAGGTAGCGTGAAGCCTCCAGCTTTGTCCTTTTGACTTAGGATTGTCTTTGCAATGCGGGCTCTTTTTTGGTTCCATATGAACTTTAAAGCAGTTTTTTCCAATTCTGTGAAGAAACTCATTGGTAGCTTGATGGGGATGGCATTGAATCTGTAAATAACCTTGGGCAGTGTGGCCATTTTCACGATATTGATTCTTCCTATCCATGAGCATAGTATGTTCTTCCATTTGTTTGTGTCCTCTTTTATTTCACTGAGCAGTGGTTTGTAGTTCTCCTTGAAGAGGTCCTTTACCTCCCTTGTAAGTTGGATTCCTAGGTATTTTATTCTCTTTGAAGCAATTGTGAATGGAAGTTCATTTATGATTTGGCTGTCTGTATGTCTGTTACTGGTGTATAAGAATGCTTGTGATTTTTGCACATTAATTTTGTATCCTGAGACTTTGCTGAAGTTGCTTATCAGCTTAAGGAGATTTTGGGCTGAGACAATGGGGTTTTCTAAATATACAATCATGTCATCTGCAAACAGGGACAATTTGACTTCTTCTTTTCCTAACTGGATACCCTTTATTTCTTTCTCTTGCCTGATTGCCCTAGCCAGAACTTCCAACACTATGTTGAATAGGAGTGGTGAGAGAGGGCATCCCTGTCTTGTGCCAGTTTTCAAAGGGAATTTTTCCAGGTTTTTCCCATTCAGTATGATATTAGCTGTGGGTTTGTCATAAATATCTCTTATTATTTTGAGGTACGTTCCATCAATACCGAATTTATTGAGCGTGTTTAGCATGAAGGGCTGTTGAATTTTGTCAAAAGCCTTTTCCGCATCTATTGAGATAATCTGTGGTTCTTGTCTTTGATTCTGTTTATATGCTGGATTACGTTTATTGATTTGCGAATGTTGAACCAGCCTTGCATCCCAGGGATGAAGCCCACTTGATCATGGTGGATAAGCTTTTTGATGTGCTGCTGAATCCGGTTTGCCAGTATTTTATTGAGGACTTTTACATCGATGTTCATCAGGGGTATTGGTCTAAAATTCTCTTTTTTTGTTGTGTCTCTGCCAGGCTTTGGTATCAGGATGATGTTGGCCTCATAAAATGAGTTAGGGAGGATTCCCTCTTTTTCTATTGATTGGAATAGTTTCAGAAGGAATGGTACCAGCTCCTCCTTGTACCTCTGGTAGAATTCAGCTGTGAATCCATCTGGTCCTGGACTTTTTTTGGTTGGTAGGCTATTAATTATTGCCTCAATTTCAGAGCCTGCTATTGGTCTATTCAGGGATTCAACTTCTTCCTGGTTTAGTCTTGGAATAGTGTAAGTGTCCAGGAATTTATCCATTTCTTCTAGATTTTCTAGTTGATTTGCGTAGAGGTGTTTATAGTATTCTCTGATGGTAGTTTGTATTTCTGTGGGGTCGGTGGTGATATCCCCTTTATCAATTTTTATTGCGTCTATTTGATTCCTCTCTCTTTTCTTCTTTATTAGTCTTGCTAGCGGTCTGTAAATTTTGTTGATCTTTTCAAAAAACCAACTCCTGGATTCATTGATTTTTTGGAGGGTTTTTTGTGTCTCTATCTCCTTCAGTTCTGCTCTCATCTTAGTTATTTCTTGCCTTCTGCTAGCTTTTGAATGTGTTTGCTCTTGCCTCTCTAGTTCTTTTAATTGTGATGTTAGAGTGTCAATTTTAGATCTTTCCTGCTTTCTCTTGTGGGCATTTAGTGCTATAAATTTCCCTCTACACACTGCTTTAAATGTGTCCCAGAGATTCTGGTAAGTTGTATCTTTGTTCTCATTGGTTTCAAAGAACATCTTTATTTCTGCTTTCATTTCGTTATGTACCCAGTAGTCATTCAGGAGCAGGTTGTTCAGTTTCCATGTAGTTGAGCGGTTTTGATTGAATTTCTTAGTCCTGAGTTCTAGTTTGATTGCACTGTGGTCAGAGAGACAGTTTGTTATAATTTCTGTTCTTTTACATTTGCTGAGGAGTGCTTTACTTCCAATTATGTGGTCAATTTTGGAATAAGTGTGATGTGGTGCTGAGAAGAATGTATATTCTGTTGACTTGGGGTGGAGAGTTCTATAGATGTCTATTAGGTCCGCTTGGTGCAGAGATGAGTTCAATTCCTGGATATCCTTGTTAACTTTCTGTCTCGTTGATCTGTCTAATGTTGACAGTGGAGTGTTGAAGTCTCCCATTATTATTGTATGGGAGTCTAAGTCTCTTTGTAAGTCTCTAAGGACTTGCTTTATGAATCTGGGTGCTCCTGTATTAGGTGCATATATATTTAGGATAGTTAGCTCTTCCTGTTGGATTGATCCCTTTACCATTATGTAATGGCCTTCTTTGTCTCTTTTGATCTTTGATGGTTTAAAGTCTGTTTTATCAGAGACTAGGATTGCAACCCCTGCTTTTTTTTGTTCTCCATTTGCTTGGTAGATCTTCCTCCATCCCTTTATTTTGAGCCTATGTATGTCTCTGCATGTGAGATGGGTCTCCTGAATACAGCAGACTGATGGGTCTTGACTCTTTATCCAGTTTGCCAGTCTGTGTCTTTTAATTGGACCATTTAGTCCATTTACATTTAAGGTTAATATTGTTATGTGTGAACTTGATCCTGCCATTATGATATTAACTGGTTATTTTGCTCATTAGTTGATGCAGTTTCTTCCTAGCCTCGATGGTCTTTACATTTTGGCATGTTTTTGCAATGGCTGGTACTGGTTGTTCCTTTCCATGTTTAGGGCTTCCTTCAGGGTCTCTTGTAAGGCAGGCCTGGTGGTGACAAAATCTCTAAGCATTTGCTTATCTGTAAAGAATTTTATTTCTCCTTCACTTATGAAACTTAGTTTGGCTGGATATGAAATTCTGGGTTTAAAATTCTTTTCTTTAAGAATGTTGAATATTGGCCCCCACTCTCTTCTGGCTTGTAGAGTTTCTGCCGAGAGATCTGCTGTTAGTCTGATGGGCTTCCCTTTGTGGGTAACCGCACCTTTCTCTCTGGCTGCCCTTAAGATTTTTTCCCTCATTTCAACTTTGGTGAATCTGGCAATTATGTGTCTTGGAGTTGCTCTTCTCGAGGAGTATCTTTGTGGCGTTCTCTGTATTTCCTGAATTTGAATGTTGGCCTGCCCTACTAGGTTGGGGAAGTTCTCCTGGATGATATCCTGAAGAGTGTTTTCCAACTTGGTTCCATTTTCCCCCTCACTTTCAGGCACCCCAATCAGACGTAGATTTGGTCTTTTTACATAATCCCATACTTCTTGCAGGCTTTGTTCATTTCTTTTTCTTCTTTTTTCTTTTGGTTTCTCTTCTCGCTTCATTTCATTCATTTGATCCTCAATCGCTGATACTCTTTCTTCCAGTTGATTCAGTCGGTTAGTGAAGCTTGTGCATTTGTCACGTATTTCTCGTGTCATGGTTTTCATCTCTGTCATTTTGTTTATGACCTTCTCTGCATTAATTAGTCTAGCTGTCAATTCTTTCACTCTTTTTTCAAGATTTTTAGTTTCTTTGCGGTGGGTACGTAATTCCTCCTTTAGCTCTGAGAAGTTTGATGGACTGAAGCCTTCTTCTCTCATCTCGTCAAAGTCATTCTCTGACCAGCTTTGATCCGTTGCTGGCGATGGGCTGCGCCCCTTTGCCGGGGGAGATGCGCTCTTATTTTTTGAATTTCCAGCTTTTCTGCCCTGCTTTTTCCCCATCTTTGTGGTTTTATCTGCCTCTGGTCTTTGATGATGGTGACGTACTGATGGGGTTTTGGTATAGGTGTCCTTTCTGTTTGATAGTTTTCCTTTTAACAGTCAGGACCCTCAGCTGTAGGTCTGTTGGAGATTGCTGCTTGAGGTCCACTTCAGACCCTGTTTGCCTGGGTATCAGCAGCAGAGGTTGCAGAAGATAGAATATTGCTGAACAGCGAGTGTACCTGTCTGATTCTTACTTTGGAAGCTTCCTCTCAGGGGTGTACTCCACCCTGTGAGGTGTGGGGTGTCAGACTGCCCCTAGAGGGGGATGTCTCCCAGTTAGGCTGCTCAGGGGTCAGGGACCCACTTGGGCAGGCAGTCTGTCCCTTCTCAGATCTCAACCTCCATGTTGGGAGATCCACTGCTCTCTTCAAAGCTGTCAGACAGAGTCGTTTGCGTCTGCAAAGGTTTCTGCTGCTTTTGTTGTTGTTGTTATTTAGCTGTGCCCTGTCCCCAGAGGTGGAGTCTACAGAGACAGGCAGGTTTCCTTGAGCTGCTGTGAGCTCCACCCAGTTCGAGCTTCCCAGCGGCTTTGTTTGCCTACTTAGGCCTCAGCAATGGCGGGCGCCCCTCCCCCAGCCTCGCTGCTGCCTTGCGTTAGATCGCAGACTGCTGTGTTAGCAATGAGGGAGGCTCTGTGATTATTTTATATTATTTGTTCACTTTCCTTTCGTTATTGCTAAATCTTAGGTTTCTTTTTTTTCTTTTTAAAGATAGGGTCTTGCTCTGTTGCCCAGGCTGGAGTGCAGTGGTGCAGTCATGGCTCACTGCAGCCTCAAACTCCTCAGGTGTTGCTCCTGCCTTAGCCTCTTGAGTAGCTGGGACCCCAGGCATGCACCACCATGCCTGGCTAATTTTTTAATTTTTAATTTTGTCGAAATGGAGTCTTACTATGTTCACCAGGGAGGTTTTGAACTCCCAGCTTCAAGTGATCCTTCTGCCCTGTCCTCCCAAAGTGTTGGGATTACAGGCATGAGCCATTTCACTAGCTGCTAAGTCTTAATTTTTAAATCCTTATTTACAAACAATACATAATTACGGGAATAAGTTTAAATATTCCTGACGTGCATAAAATAAAAAAGTGGGGCCGGGCGCAGTGGCGCATGCCCGTAATTCCAGCACTTTGGGAGGCCAAGGCGGGCGGATCATGAGGTCGAGAGATGAACACCATCCTGGCCAACATGTGAAACCCGTCTCTACTAAAAATACAAAAATTAGCTGGGAGTGCTGACATGTGCCTGTAGTCCCAGCTACTCGGGGGTCTGAAGCAGGAGAATCGCTTGAACCTGGGAGGTGGAAGTTGCAGTGAGCTGAGATCGTGCCACTGCACTCCAACCTGGCGACAGAGCGAGACTCCATCTCTAAAATAAAATAAAATAAAATAATAAAATAAAATAAAATAAAATAAAATAAAATAAAATAAAAGTCACTCCCTACCCTAAATAAACATTGTTAACAGTTCGATATGAATCTTTTTGCTCCTTTTTTTGCCTATTTATAAATATACATATACATATAAAAGTTTTAAAACAAAAAAAGAGATTCTTCTTTTTATCTACTTTCTTCTGCCCTTTTGTAAAATTTTCTTCCTTTCATTTTCTTCCTATTTAGTTTTTACCTTTCTCCTTTTCTCATTCTTTTATTTACTCATTCCTCTCCTCTGTTTTCATTTCCATCCTTTCTCTTCTTCCTTGCTTTCATTTCTTTCATTTTGTAAGTATTCTTGAGTACCTGTTGTGTGCCAGGCACTGTGCCTAAGTGTTGAGAATCCCCCAGCATCCTTACACAGGCCTCAAAAGGGTGCCCTTTCTGGCCTAAGCCTAGATTTACTACCATACCTTGAATTACCCATGTTTATTTATGTCTTGTGTGTGTGTGTGTGTGCGTGTGTGTATATATATATATATGTATATATATATTATATTCACATCCCATGAGTTTTCTGTTTTTGCTTTTCTGTTGGCAGAGTCTTCCAGCAGCAGTTAGTGTCAAAAGTAGCCTTGTGTCTTTATATCTTGACACTTTCAAAAAAAAAATCTTTTAATTTTTTAATAATTTAATTATTTTTATTTTTATCTATTTTTTTTGAGACAGAGTCTTCCTCTGTTACCCAGTCTAGAGTGCAGTGGTGTGGTCTCAACTCCCTGCAACCTCCACCCTGAGGTTCAAGTGATTTTCCTGCCTCAGCCTCCCAAGTACCTGGATTACAAGCATGCACCACCACGCCCAGCTAATTTTTTGTATTTTTTTTAGTAGAGACAGGGTTTCACCATGTTGGCCAGGCTGGTCTTGAATTCCTGACCTCAGGTGATTCACCCACCTTCGCCTCCCAGAGTGCTGGGATTATAGGCGTGAGCCACGGCACCTGGCCCTTTTTTTTTGTTTTGAGATGGGGCCTTTCTCTGTCACCCAGGCTATAATGCAATGATGTGATCTTGGCTCACTGCAACCTCTGCCTCCTGGGTTCAAGCTGTCCTCTCACCTCAGCCTCCTAAATAGCTGGAACTCCAGGTGCATGCCACCACACCTGGCTAATTTTTAAATTTTTGTAGAGATGGTGTTTTGCTATATTGTCCAAATTGGTCTCCAACTTCTGAGTTCAAGCAATCTGCCCACTTCAGCCTCCCAAACTGTTGGGATTACAGACATGAGCCACTGCGCCAGGCCAACGCCTTCTTGTAAGCCATCTTCTACTTCCCCTGTTTCTCTCCATCTGTCACTTGTCTGGCTCTACACCTTGCTGCAGACACCCAGAGTACCTTCCTCTGTATCTGTGACTAGTAGATTGTTGTCGTTGAGAGAAGGGGCTCTGGAAGGAAACACACATCACTTTGAATACCAGCTCTGCCCCTTATATGCGCTTCAGCCAGAAGAGGAGTGAACACAGGAAAGATGGAGCATGGAAATGGGCAAAATGTATCAGTAACTTTACTGATTATTTTAAAATAAACTTTGTTTTAATCTAAAAAAGAGGCAAAACTAAACTTAGGCAGTAATTTAAAAGTTAGCTGGGGCAAGATGGAGATGAGGGGGTAGTGAAAGCATGCCAGATGTTGTCCTGTTCAGAAGGAGGGAGGAGAGGAATACTAATTTTAGTTTTTGTAAGGAAATGTTTAATTAGGAAATGTATGTTAAAATTTTAGAGTTAAGTACTAAAGAAATAGAATGTAATCTTGCATTGCTCAAAGAAGCAGAGGGTAAATAAAAGGTGACCACGTAAAACAATTTAAACACAAAAGAAGGCAAGAAACAAGAAATCAAAGAGAAAATGTGGTAAAATTAAGCCATAATATAAAAGTAAGAATGATAAATACAACTTAATCTATTAAAATAAATGTTTGCATTAGATATTTTTAAAACTCTAGCACTATTCTTCTTAGAGGAGATACACCTGAAACAAAACCACATGGAAAGTTTTGAAGTAAGGAAATGGAAATAAATACACCAGGCATTTCTATCTAAAGAAAGCTATTATAGATATGTTAACATCAGATAATATGGAATTTAAGGTATAAAGCAATAATACGACTACAGAAAGACACTGCATAACAAAAATGAAAGAAGATAAAGCTCAAGTACATCTAACTATATAACATTAATATCTATAACATATAAACATGTAAGACTAATTTGACAGGTTCTTAATCATAAGGGGAAATTTTAAGATACCCCTTTCCGAAACTGATAGACCAAGGAGGCAAAAAATAAGTAAGGATATAAAGATTTAACCACAAAATTAATAATCTATCAAAAAAGATATAAACTAACATCGCATAGCAGAGAATATTTGTTCATTCAGCACACATAGAATAATCATAGAAATTGACTACATATGTGTTCACAGTTAAACTCTCAACAAATTACAGTGAATCTGTGTTATACAGACTATGGTCTTTAACTACAATTAAATTTAATTAGGAGCCAACTCTGAAAAGGTAGTTTAAAATACCCAAACCCCTGTGTTTGGAAACTGAAAAAATAATAATTCATGAGTTAAAAGAGGAAATTACAATGGAAATGACAAAATATATAGTTTTCAATATGAAATACACTGAAATTAGTACAAATAACAACCTGTAGCATTGTTATTAACTCTTTTTTTTGGGGAGGGAATAGAGTTTTGCTCGTTGCCCAGGCTGGAGTGCAATGGCATGATCTCGGCTCACTGCACCCTCCACCTCCCGGATTCAAGTGATTCTCCTGCCTTAGCCCTCCAAATAGCTGGGATTACAGGTGTACACTACCATGCCTGGCTAGTTTTTTTCATATTTTTAGTACAGATGGGGTTTCACTATGTTAGCCAGGCTGGTCTTGAACTCCTGACCTCAGGTGATCCACCCACTTTGGCCTCCCAAAGTGCTGCGATTATAGGCTTGAGCCACTGTACTTGGCCATGTTGCTAATTCTTTGGGGAGAATTAATCCCCAAAGAACTGGAGATGATAGAACTATAAAGGCTATAAAATCAACACATTTAAAATGATTCAAGAGACAAAATAAGGAAAAGAAACTTTAACAAGAGAAGAAGATCCTGTGAAAAAAAGATCAGATTTTTTTAAAGAACCAAATAGAATCACTAGAAATTATTGATGATTTGGATCACTTAGCCATTGAATTCAAAACTTTTAGAGAGTCATATATATATGTGTGTATGTGTGTGTGTGTGTGTGTGTATATATATATTTACATTGCTGAGGGAACCAATAGAATACATATTAAAATTCTGAAGCAGAAGATAAGCAAATGTCAATCACTTTAATCAAATTAAAATGCTAATATTTATAAAGCAAAAAGAAAAATTATGTTAATGGTAGGCTATCACGTTTTTCCTGTGAATCCTAGATGAAAAATCCTAACACTGTACCAGAAGATCAGATATTCAGAGGATAGGGTTTGTATCTGAACATAATCAAGTGTTTCATCCTTTGCCACCAAGAAATCTCAACAAGTAAAGACATAGCTTCTGATCACCTTCATATCAGACTTTTAAACTGGAGTCTTCATTCTTCAGATATGATTTGTCTCCCATATAGAATATAAATAGATCACAGCCTGCTTTTGTTTTTAATTCATCCATTCTTTCAGAAGATAGAATATGATAAAGTTTGTAGTAGCTTCACGAAAATGTATTTGCTTCTTTAATCCCAGAAAAAAAATACACACATATGTACACATAGCCACATGAACACATACATCTGTAGAGACAGACTGCAGCAGGAGAGTATCAAGCTTCACTACTTTTGCAGATAGGTCAACTGGGAATATCAACTTCCTAAGAGTACTCAGCTGCTTACTTTAAAGCAGTGATTAATAAGAATGAACAAGTTCAACAAAATGTCAGTGATAAATATAAACACTCTTCATATCTGGCCTCAGCAAGTGCTACAGTTGAGTAATGCAAAACTTTCAACGAAATGGGAAAAAATCCAATTTAACTTAATTATGCTTAAGTGAAATTTTACCTTAATTTTGTTTCAAATAAAACACTCTTTTATAGATGTGTTCCTCTTTATTAGAACTTCGTTAGAATTCTTACAAAGAAATAACAACTTATACCCACTTATCCATTATCCCCTTTGTTCCTTATTAAAGAAGTTAAGATGGGGCAGTTTTTTTAAAATATATAATAAGGACATTCATTTGCAAGGTCTGAGTTGTTTGGACTAGATCCCAAATCTGCCTCCTGCGTGGACCTCTTTTCACATCCTGGTTCAAGAAACTACAGCCTAACCGTGCTTCTCTTAAGCACACAAATTCTTGGAAGAGCTTTCTTTGTTCCTGTTGTCTCTTCACCTGCTCACTCTTTATGCTCAGGCAGTTTGGTTTTCTATCCTTATTCCTTAACTAAACCAGCTTCTTCAGAGTCACCAGTACTCTCCTAATCATCAGTCTTGGTCCTCAAATTCATCTCTAGAAATTTGATTTTACTTACCACCACTTTTGTCTTGAAACTGTCTCCACCTTTGCCCTTCTCCAGTTTTTCTTGTTTACATATTATATTTACAAATAAACATCTTAGCATTGTATTACATTTCCATATTTCCTGTTGCTTTTTACTGATTGTTTCAAATTATTTGTTTTCCAGTCTATCCTTTCGTAATGCTGAAGCTTTTTGTTTTTATCTTGTCTGACCTTCTCATATCATCTTATTATTACTCACTTAATTAACTCATCCAGCAAATATTTATTGAAAGCCCATTACATGTCAGATTCTGTTCTAGGTGCTGGGAGTTTAGGCATGAAAAAGGCAGACCTGGTCCCTATTAAGATAGTTGCAGATTGTAGTAGGTGATAGAAGATAAGAGGATAATGTGAGAGGGTGTAAATGATGTGTATTCTATGGTTAAGGAAGAGATGACATTTAAACTGAAGACTTTTGGATAAAACTGGTAAATGCAAAAAGCCAAACGAGGCACTTTCCAGGCACAGTGAATACAAATACAAAAGCTCTGAGCATGGACAATGCTGGGGTATTCAAGAACCAGAAAGGAGGGCCATATGTAGCCAGGCAGAGAGGTTAAAATGAAATTGGAGAGAAAGGCAACAGCCAGGTTAAGCAGGGCCTTCTTAGGATAGAATCACAGCCCCATGTGCATAAATGACACTTGAAAAATGTGTCCTGAATTACTTTAGTGAGGCTGACATGTATAATTATATAAGATTGCCCACATACATCAGATGCTGTTTGTGAGATGAAAAATTTGGATTGGAAAAGACCTTTTTCTCTTTACTTTCTCTCCCTGGACAATTTTATACCTTCCACATCACTACACAGAGGTGCATATGGTCAGAGCAAAGTAAAACATCTTCACTGGGTAGCTAGCTCATCAAAAGAATGTAGAAGATATGATGATAATTATAATAATAATGGTTAACATTTAGCATATGCCAGGTACTTTCCTAAGTATTATTTAATAAGCATAAGTGGTTGATGGTATAGGTATTATTACTATCTCTGTTTTACAGACAAGGAAACTAAGGCACAGAAAGATTCAGTAACTTGTTTAGAGTCACAAGCTAGAAGATAGCAGAGTTGGGATTTGAACCTAGGCATTCTGACTCTGGAGGTTAAGCTCTTAGCCAATAACTGGACTGTCTCTCAACAAAAATATGTTAAGAATTGCCTTGTCCTTAGTTATCAGATAAGCATTTACTGCACACGTATAAAAAAGACACCAGAAGAGATAACATACCAACCAAATCTCATCTTCACAAATGTTCTCTCCTCTGAGCTCTGGCTTTATTTCAAATAATTTTTGGCCATCATATCAAAATCATATTTAAGATCAAATTACAGGTTGAATATTCCTAACTTGAAACCTGAAACGTTCCAAAATCTGAAACTTTTTGATCACTGATGTGACACTCAATGGAAATGCTCTTTGGAGTATTTTGGATTTCAGATTTTCAGATTAGGGATGCTCAACCAGTATTATGCAAGTGTTCCAAAATTCAAAAAAATCTGAAATTTGAAACGCTTCTAGTCCCAAGCATTTCAGATGGGGAATATTCAACCTATACTGTTCTACCTCCTTTCTTTTCTATTTCTATTAATGGTGTCAATTTTTACTCAAGTTTAAAAAAAGAACCCCCAAACCTATCATTGACTCCTTTCTTGGTCTCCCCACCTCTCCTAATTTAGTCAGTTGCCAGTTACTCCTGATCCTGCCACTAAAACATCATCCATCCCTGGCTCTCTGTTCACTCAGGCTTTAATAATTTCTCACGTGGATCATTGTAAGAGCTCCTAAGGTGGTCTCCCCACTTCCTGTGTGTGTATCTCTCTCTAACTAGCCTGACAGCCTGTTCTACCTGATGCCAACAGATTGGTCTCCTAAAATATAACATGGTCAAATTAATCCCTTGCTCATTAACCTTTATGAATCCCCAATGCCTAGTAAACCAAGTTCAAACTCACTGGCCAGGCCCTGAGCCCCTTCCGTGGTCCCACACAAATCCACCTTTCCAATCCCATTTCTGCTGCTCAGACTTATGCTCCAGAGAGACTGAATTCTTCACTAACCCTTAGCCCTTCCCTGGACTGCCTTCATCAACTGTGTAGCTCTAGATACCTTATACGAAATCAATATATTGAGTTAATTAATTCAGTGACAAAAATCCAATCAAATAGCACACAGATCAAACTTTAGTTGATGTGGCTTTTCATTTTTTTGGTCCACAAAGTCTCTGATGAACTCTACCATATTTTCTAACATATCCCACTATCTGCAAGGTATAGGCTGGATACTCAGATGATCAATAAATAGCCCCTGTTGTCAAATATACCATAATTTAATAAGAGGAACAGATATATGAAATCTAACTATAGAAAAAAAAACAATTAAAAAACATATACTCTCGCCAATTCCAAAGCCTAGTATGTATTACTGTTTACCTTGGCCATTGTTTCCTCTATCTACACCTTTGTAGAACCCTTATAGTCACTGCATCAGAAACAATGAAAATACCCTTGTTGATTCTATATATTTATTACACCATTATATGGCATTGGTATAAATGTAGTATTTTCATTAAACCCACTCAGGTGGAACCTTCTTGGTCATTCCACTAGAAACAAAATACCCTTGAAATTCTCTATATTTATTGGGCATAATACAGTATTTTTATAAGTGTAGGGTGACTTAGTACTGAATACAGTATAGTATCATGGTATAATAGTAAATATAGTATTATAATATCATTATCCTCCAGCATTCTGGAAATTAACACATATTCAGAACATCTCATCTGATGCTGAGACAACATATATAAAATAATTCAAAACCTTCTTTATAAACTGGTTAATAATTTTTCATTTAGTGGGGAAAATGTTTTCAAGAAAAAAAGACTTTAGAAGTTTCTTAAGTCCTATCTTTCTGTTGCTCCAAAATGTTGAATGGCTCACCACAGACCATAGGATCAAATGCATGTTTTTTACCTTGGCATTCAAAGGTCTTCCACAGTCTTACTGAAATCTCACATTCTAGCCTAATCCCTATTATAATGCAACACTTCTCCAATTTTAACAAGCTGACTTGCTCTTTATTTTCCCCACACACATCCCATACATTTCCAACCTCATATTTTTGTTCATACACTTCTGTCTTTATAGAATGCTGTCTCCCTTGTTCAGTTTCTAACCATATCCTCCCTACTTTCTAGGCCCAGATCAAATCCTATCTCCCCAAAAGAGCCATCCCAGCATGAGGTGACCTCTGCTTCTCTGAACTTCTCTAAACTTTTCTAACACCATTCATTTGAATATTAATCACAACTTTGTGATATTTTAAATGTTGATATCTGCTATTCTCTAAATCTTACTACTTTTCATGTGATTGATTGGCAAACAAGCAAATGGATGGTTCATTATAACTTTATTATATTTGCAAACTCCTGTAGTGCAAGGATCAAACCTTGTATTTTCTGGCACCCCCAGAGTACTTGACCAATTGCCTTCCTCGTAAGAATTCAATAAATGATACCTGAATAGTGCAAAGTCTTTAGTTAAAGGGGTCCATTAGGTAAATTAAGAGAAACTTTCTCTCTCTATGATGATTATTTTCCTAACATGAATTACTGCAGAATCCTAAAAGGATGATTACTAAACAGTGTACTATCAGTGGTATATTGAAGCATGGCTGATCCCCCATAACTTCATTAAAATCTAACATTACTATTCCAATGGACAGAGTCTCAAATAAACTTAGGACATGTAATACATTCAGTGATGAAAAGCTCTTATATCATCAATCCTTTGTGCCATTAAAGATAAATAATCTACTATGAGCAATAGAACCAACTTGAGTTACCAGTTGCTTATGGCAGGCTAGTCATCTCGAGCAAGACATTTCCCAGGAAATGACATTCTCCTTTGCTTCCACTCACTCATTAACACAGGTAAAGTAGATCTAAAGAGCACAGGATCATAGTTAGGATTTTTAAAACCTGCCTTCTATAAGGACTTAATGTGACTAGTAAGCAAATGGTACATTTTATATTTAAAAGTAAACTCAGATATGGAAATCTGCACAAGCAACTTGGATGGTGAAGCAAAGTTAAGAATCAATGATTAGATAAGTCCTTGGGGAAAATGTTTAAACATTATCTTTCAAGTAATTTGATTCAGTGAGCAGAGAGGAATCATTGGAGGGCCTCAAAAAGAGGAAGGCTGAGGTTAAGATTCAGGCTGCTCACTCCTAGTACTAGCTGTGACATACCTTAAGCCCTTTGTTTCCCTTTTCCACTCCACACCCTTTTCTTTAATTAAACTAGTTCCTTTTCTCAGCCCACTGCTTATGAGTCCTGCTCCCAATTTCACATTGCCTATTACACTCTCTCATAGAGCAGATGGCCCCATTTCACTTATGTTAGCAGCCTGTGTTTTCTTTCAGAAACTACCCGACATCTCAGTTCTTCCTGGAAACCTAGCCTGATAAGGTGAAGGTCATCTGTACCCATAATAAAGTATCCCATCTCCCTGTATTTTATACTTATGATATAAGCATAAAAGACAGTAACCCCAACACATGTAGATTTACATGTCTAGACACTTTAAAGTATGTGAATTTAAATTGTCAATAAAGTATTTTATACTTTCTAAGAGCTCAGCATTGATTTAAAAGTATTCTGCAGAGATCATCTAATATTCTAATAAATCAACTGAAAAGGAATACTAAAGAAAATGAAACATGAAATGAGAAAAGCAAAAAAAACACCCAATTTTTATGTAAACAATTCAATTATTCATGCAACACATATTTATTAGGCAGCTATTACATGTCAGGCACTGTGCTAGACACTGGAGATACAGTGTTGACCAATATGACTCAGAATTTGTTAATTAGAAATAAATATAACAAATGATAAGAAATGGTTATGAAAAGAGGCCGAAGAGAGACTGATAAAGAACAATTAGAAATAAATATAACAAATGATAAGAAATGGTTATGAAAAGAGGCCGAAGAGAGACTGATAAAGAGCAAAGATCCAAGCCAAGTCTATGGCAGTAAATGAGATACCTAAAAGGGCTTGTCTGTTCAGTGCTACTCATATCCAGTGAGAAATATGTGGTTCTGAACACTACCTATAGAACATTCTGAAGATGAAAATAAAAAGATTAAGGTTGGAGAGTTTACTAAATGGAGATCCTTTTGAAAAATGTTTAGGTGTGGTAACTATTGATATATATGGAAGAGACCAGATTATAGCATATTCAATGTTGTAGGGAAACAGGGGAGTTCATATTCATGAAGAGATTTAAGAAAGAGTTAATACGAAAAAGACTTTGAAAAACGCCCCCCAAATCCCTTCAACATTTAAACCCATTTTTTTTTTTTTTTTTTTTTTTTGCCCCTACAATAATAAAAAAAGACTTTCCAAAGGAAGTGGTGGAAGAAACCCCATTGCTCAAGACATTAAAAACCAGATGGTCCAAAGCCCCAGCAAACATTCACGTGGGATCAATCCTTCACCCAGTGAAAGCAAAGAGATGGGACCAGTGTGATAATGTGTTTTGAATCTCTAGCTTAGAAATGCTATTAAAATAAAGATTCACATTGCCTTGGACTTTTCCTTAATTTCTTAGCTCTTCTCTGTGCTCCTTCAGCTTTCAGTGTTGACTTCTGTTAGAGCTGGCCACACAGGAATTTGCCTGTTTACTTGGAAGTCTCTTCTGCTAGGTCCATGTATTGTGAGCTTACCAGGTTTTCTCCCTACCCCTATGAGAGTGCCGTATGCCCTGGGCTCTGGAAGTGTTTTTCCTTAAGTGTTTCTCCTAAGGATGGTTTTATATTTGCTTCTGCTAGAACCCCAGGGGTTTTGAAATTTTTATGTTAAATTTCTTGGCTTGGGAATACCATGCTTGAGGATGGTATAAATTTGGATCTCACATTGGACAGGCTTGGGGGTTTGATTTCTCACAGGAAGCCCCATGACCTCCAGCCCTGGAAAAACAGATAGCTTCCTTGTTTCTTCCCTGGGCTGTTGGGGGTTTCATTTGTATCTCTGTGCTTCTCACAGGCCCAAAGCCTTGTCTCCTGTGTCCATGAAGATGTGAAACTCCAGCCTCAACCCCACCGCGCAAATGATCAGTATGTTGCTTTGAGCAAGTGGGGAAGGACAGGTGTGTTTCAGCTCGGTTGACCATATTGCTAGAGGTTGAATCGCTAAGCCATAAGTAATGAATTAATACTACAATGAAGACTTAAGTCCTTGATTTAGAAACTTTATTTCAAGTCACATAAACAACATTTTGTGTATGTGCTATAGGCAAGATTCTGTGCTAGGTGTCTAATATCCTGTCTCCTATGTACTAAGGGGCTTTATAATTATAATATTAATTACTTTTTTTTTTTTTTTTTTTCTGAAATGGTATCTCACTCTGTCACCCAGGCTGGAGTGCAGTGGTGTGATCTTGGCTCACTGCAGCCTCGAATTCCTGGGCTCAAGCAATCCTCCCACCTCAGCCTACCGAATAGCTGGGACCACAGGTGTGCGCCACCATGCCCAGCTCATTTTTGTATTTTTAGTAGAGATAAGATTTCACTGTGTTGCCCAGGCTGGTCTCAAACTCCTGGGCTCAAGCAATCCACCTGCCTTGCTTGGCCTCTCAAAGTGCTAAGATTACAGGTGTGACCCACTGTGCCTGGCTTTAATTACTTCTTGACAAGAAGAAATTTTTGTTAAATTTATGAAGGAAGAGATTTTAAATGGCTGCTGAATTTATGAAGCAAATTATCCCAATTAGCTGCTTAATGCTATTTAGGGTAAAAATTACATTTGTATATACAAAGAATTACTCAAAAATTAAATCAAATAGAGATCCATCCAGACTCAAATGTACTCTTTGGTTTTTTAAGCTAAGACTAATACATATTTGCATTTAAAGTCATGTTGAATTAGGTTAATATGGTTACTTTAGAATATATCTTTAAAACAGGGCTGGCATTTCAATCAGCTGAAGTCCTTCTAATTTAAGTGACCTATTTTATTCTGTATGCTGATCAATCATTTTCTCCCCTAGAAAGTCAGACCAGTTTTTGCACTATTCATTTGTAAAACTTACGTGACATAAACATTATGTGACAGAAGTTGTTAGTTATTAAGAGAGAGAATATCATCTCAAAGAAACTTGTCATCTGGAAATAGGAAAAATCACGCAAAGTAATTTTATTTGTATCATGGCTTTTTCACTGTTTGCTACATTTGTGACAGCTGATTTTATATTAAATATTAACAATATTCTGTTTATACTTGAATCTGCTGCAGTAGGATGTAGATTTTACTCATAATATTCCTGGTTGGAAAGAAGACTGTTCAGTTAAATGAGACACGTGAGGACTAGTTATAAAGAAACATGGATATTATATAACTAAGAAAATAAAGCTACCGTTTTGGTGTCAAAATTTGGTGCCAAAAGTTTGAAGTTTTACTTTACCCTTGGATCTTATAAAACTATTGTTTTGGGAGTCAAAATTAGGAAAATATTGGCAATTTCATTTTATTCAAACCAATAAAAGCACTTGTTAGCTATGGGTACATGTGTTAGAAAGTCATGGATATTAATATAAATAGTATGATTATAATGAATGAGTTATGGAGACAGTTAATCTATTTGTTAGAGTTATTGTTGGACTTTGGGCATAGGTAACCAAATAGGGTTATATTTCTCACTTTTAATAACACTTATACAATAAAAAACATTGATATATTTTGAGTTTCTTGAAGCAGTATGTCTTATTTGTTAATTTTAAAATAATTTTGGCAACATCTACTTTAAAAAAAAGCCTAACTGAATAGTGTTGAATCTTTTGTTTTGTGAAGTGTGTATGGATGTCCCTATGATTTGTTTTGTTTTGATTTTAACTTTTCAATATATGAAAATACCCATGAGACAGGCTCCTGCTAAATTTTTGGCCACTTTGTCATCAGAGCTATGAGTGTACGTTGTCAGTTGTTTAAACATTGTTGAATCCACTGTGGGTTGGCAAGAAGCATCTGGGAGCCAGACTTTTCCTGTGGACACATGCCAAGTAGTGTATTGTATTTCCTCACTAAATTGAACTATATTGAGATAATTTTTCTTCTTGAGTTTTTTTAATCCAGAAATTATTTTCCAAAGCTAAGTAAAGGGTCATATGATAAAGTTGTTTATAATAAAACTACTTGAATTCTTTAATCACTGGTTGATAACTACTTTTATTTAGCGAGAATAGGTGTAAATAAGTCATGCAATTAAACTACATTCAGATAGTTAACATTATGCTCTTAAGTAGACCGTTCAGGAAAGTTCATATGTCATTTTGTGTATTCTCTTTAAATCAATGATTTACTCTAAGCAAGGACAATAAACATTGAATGATCCCTTAATTAAGTACTATGGTTGGGCTTGCCATTAAATTTACATGTTTGATTGCATTATTTAATTAGATGGAAATAAAATCCCAAATTGCATTTTAATGTACATAATTATAGCATAATATTTATTTTAACTTAAAGTGCTAGGAAAAGTTTATAAAATCTCATATTTAACTTAAAAAAAAATCTGAACAGTTGTTATTTGGGGATGAGAAAACCAGAAAGCTTTGTCATACTGGAAAATAGGCTAGAGGTTAGTTTTGGAGCACTGGCAATGCCTAGACCCTAGGCCCCTAAGGTGGCAGGGATTTGTCTTCCCAGAGTGGATAAATTTACTTCATCTGCTACTCTGGGACACTGTGGGTGAGACCTTAAAAAAGTAAGATCTGGTTTGCCTGCCATGTACATTAAAAATATCCTGGCTCTTTTACATAAGAGCAGATATTTTGTTTATGTTGGCTTTATTTCTGGAATCCAAGCAAGAGAAACTTTGTAAATGAGAGTTCAACCTATCCCTTTAGGGGGCCAAAACTGAGCAAGTGTGTTGGTTTTTGAGCTCAAATTTTTATTCTTACATACTTTGAAGGACAGAAAATGCTATTTTGCAAGAATGAGCATCAAGACCTCCATCAGATGAGTTTTACATGCCTAACCTCCCCTTCTTCCCCCTGCAGGTTCTACCTTGCTTCTTTTGGCAGCCCCTTTCTACAGAAATATCCTAGTTCTAGCACATCTTTTCTCTTCAGCCATTGTAACATATTTTATCATAAATTAGTCTGTATGTCAAGAAGCTATCTCTTAAATTAGAATTGAAAACTTCTTAAAAACAATTCTGAAAGTCTGTGCACAGCCACTCATAGGTACGTGGAAATTCATATTTTGAGAGTGCTATTCTTTTGTATTATGAGAAGTGCTTTAATTTGCTGTATCTTTCATGTCTTACTGCAGTCATATCTGGTAAGAAACTATAGCTATCTTATTCAGGATTAATCAGTCTTCTTAGGCTCCTGGCTAGGATTGAAGCTGCTCTCAGCCCTGCTTGCTTCAGGGCTTGGCCTTACTCTTGTTTTTTCATCACATTTAGTCTCTGGTAGGGAGGTGATGGGAGATGATTTTTCCATTTGCAAGCTGCCTTTCAACTGGAAGAAAAATAGAAGGGGCAAATGCCAAGTTTTTCACTTTCTGTGGCCATTACAAACATGACTTGTCTCCTGTTTTTTCAGCAGTGTATACTATTTTTCAAGGGAGCATTTTTTTAAAACAATTGTCAGTTAGCCAAATTATTTTGTCATTGAAGAGTGTTAAAAATAAGAATATATGTCAATATGACATCATGATATTAACTTTCTCGTAAGTTGCATGTTATGACAATAGGTTAAAATGCTGTTTAATTAATTAACAAACAGGAGCAAGTAATCTATGCAAGGTTTTACACCCAAAGGGAAGAAAAACAGTAGTGCTTCAGAACCTGGACTCTGGAGGCAGACTGCCTGGGTGTAAATCCTGACACTAATTATTATTATAGCTGTGTTATGCTGAACACATTACTTAAATGTTTCTATGCCTTCGTTTCATTATCTGTAAAATGGTAATAATGGGTTTTGAATGAGAATGATGTATATAATACCTAGTGGTGTTTAGTACACAGGAAACCATCAGATTATTGTAATCCCTGTTGGCCACTTTACCTCATTTCATCCTCATAATAAGCAGATTTTATAGTTCTGTTGTCCACATGAAAAAATTGAGGTTCAGAGAGTTTAATTAACTTGTCTAAGTTTGTATAGCTAGTGAAAGAGGGTAATATAAACTTCTGGACTACAAATTATATTGCATTTATATAGTTTTGTTGTATCTTTCAAATACATATATGGGATTAACTCCTGCTTTACTAATTCCATTATAATTAATTTTATTTTGGTATTATTTAGTGACATAGATCTGTATTTTGAAGCTTAAAATGCAAAGTAATATTTGGAGATACAATGTTCTAATTAACTTACCTTCAAATAGTGATAGAACACTGAAACCTTAGAGACCTTATGTAAAAGAAAGCCTTAGGGCAACTGTGTCCAGTCCTTTGAATACAGGGACTTTTTTGCTTATTTGTAGTGGTGGATATCATGAACATTATGCATGGACTTTTTTTTTTTTTTAAGCTCATCAGGTATTGTTAGTGTTAGTTTATCTTATGTGTGGCCCAAGACAATTCTTCTTCTTCTGTGGTGGCCCAGGGAAGCCAAAAGGTTAGACACCTGTGCCTTTGAAGATATGGCTCTGAGCAATGGTTCTCAAAGTATTATCCTGGGACCAGCAGCACGGGCTGGAAACTTGTTAGAAATGCACCTTTTCGAGCTCAGCCAAAATATACTGAATCAGAAACTCTGTGCATGGGCACAGCAATATGGGTTTTAAAAGCCCACCAGGAGATTCTGATGCTGCTGAAGTTTGATAACCAGTGCTCAAGAGAAATACCACATCGTGGTGGTATGCAGAGATGTTGATGTGTCTCATAATCTCTATTCACAAATTAGAAGTTACATCATATTGCAGAGGGGAAATGTGGTAATAGTAGAAAAATATAAGTGAGGCTATTATTTGATAATTGCCCTATAAATATTAAATATTCAACAATATGTACTTGATGCCTTTCATTCCTTGGAATGAGGCCTTCTAAGCAGGTAGAAGCTATTACTATAGGGCACAGCGAACTAAGCACAAAGGAGTAAGACTGAGAGTGACTCTTTCCCCACCCTCAGTTTCTTACTGACTGGGACACACAGAACCAGGGATTAGGATGGTTAGTTTTTCTAGTATGCAGCAACTAGGAATCTTCAAACAAGAAGAACTGACACTAAGAATACAGAGAAGGGGAGAGAGAGCAATAAACAATCATTATCATCATATCTTTTTATTTCTTCAGATACAATTCAAACATGGCCAGGCACAGTGGCTCATGCCTGTAATTCCAGCACTTTGGGAAGCCGAGGCAGGTGGATTCATTGAGCCCAGGAATTCAAGACTAGCCTGGGCAACATGGCAAAACCCTGTCTCTACAAAAAAATACAAAAATTAGCTGGATGTAGTAGTGTGCACCTGTAGTCTCAGCTGCTTGGGAGGCTGAGGTGGGAGGATCACATGAGCCTGGGAGGTAGAGGTTGCAGTGAACTGAGATCATGCCACTGCACTCCAACTTGGGTGACAACGTGAGACCCTGCCTCAAAAAAACAAAAGATATAGTTCAAACATGGAAGTGGCATATTTTAAAATGAGTGAGACAGAAGGCTATAGGAAATAAATAAGGAAACTGATACGGTGTCCACTTTTAATTGTGGAAAAAATTGAACAAAAGCAGATACCATCTTAGAATCCATGATAGCTACTGAAGAAAAGGCTGCCCATTAGCCAGACACATTTGCTTATACTGTAGGAAGGCAGATTTCAGAAAATTCAGGGAAAGAATAAGCAAAAATGTATGGTATTAATGACAAACGAATATTTTTAAATGCCATTTGAATTTTAATTGTAAATGATCTCAGTGAGAGAAAGAAAGATAGAAGCTAAAATAAATTAATATCCTTGTGCTAGAATCTATTCAATGAATGCAAGTTGTTTTTTTTTTTTTTTTTTTTTTTTACTATTTTTTTTTTGAGACAAAGTCTTGTTCTGTCGCCCAGGCTGGAACGCAGTGGCGTGATATCGGCTCACTGCAACCTCCACCTCCCCAGTTCAAGCAATCCTCCTCCCTCAGCCTCCCGAGTAACTGGGTTTACAGGCACCCACCACCACGCCTGGCTAATTTTTGTATTTTTAGTAGAGATGGGGTTTCACCATATTGGTCAGGCTGGCTTCAAACTCCCGACTGCAGGTGATACACCTGCCTTGGCCTCCCCAAGTGCTGGGATTACAGGCGTGAGCCACCGCGCCCAGCCTGAATGTGAGTTTTAAAGGTGGTATCCATCAACAATTGAAATGACTGAATAACCAAAGAAAATCTGAAAATAGCTTAGATTTTTAAATTATGATAAGCACAACCAAAAATGTACAATAGTGGTGTGTTTTTGTTTTCAAAACTTACTAGAGACAGTGGTTCAGAGAAAACAGCTCAGTTTCTATTTGCTCCTTTTCTGTTAAGAATCATCCTCTAACTAATAAGATTGGTAAGAGAGAACAGAAGCCCAGGATTGACAGAGATTCAAATCAACTACCTAGCTAGCCAAAAACAAACCCTTCTTTTGTTCCAGGCTTGTTTAGGTAATTTAAGTAAGCCACTGGGGAGTCCACACCTGGAGTAAAAGGGACAGTAGAGGAATGTTTGCAGTACCTTATGAGTGGAATAATAGAGGCCTGGACCAAGTCTGTGAGAACACAAAGGGGTGAGAAGCCAGCCACTTCCCAGAGTGGGGATTGAGCTTTGCTTTGAAGATAAGTAGGACTTGAGTTTATCTTCTGGCCCAGGTAAAACTGTTGTACATTACAAGAGAAATTGTAAATGAAGTCATTGAGCTGCTGTCACTGATTTTGAGGGAAACATGAAGGATGAGAAAGACTTTAGAGGTCTGGAGTCTAGCAGTTGTATTATAAACTTTTCAAAAACAGTAGAAAGTGTCTCGAGTTGGGTTCCCTGAAACCGACTCTAAGACAGTTTTATGTAGAAGGTTTATGGGTGAGTGATCTTAGGACATATGCTGGATGAAAGTGAAGAAGGCTGGACTAAAGCTAGGATGACTCTTCAGGGTTGTGCCAAATTGAGGCATAGGGGCTTGTCTTTGTATTCCTGCATTAGCTATTCATTGGCTCCAAGCCATTCTCTGGGAGGCCCTGTAACCTTGAGTGAAGCAATTCCCTGCAGTTGAGGGCAATTTCTGGTGAGAGACACAGTTATGGACCAACTGCAGCATGAGTCCCAGCAGTTGGGGATGGCTATGTTGGTTCTGAAAAGGGTATCTGGTATCCACCACAGGTGAATTCTGAAAATTCTAGATAGTAAATCTAGAGATAAAGAGGACTCCAGGAACTGCTAACATAGAGTATCAAAGAGAGTCTTTTATGTTAACTAGAAGATGAAACACTAATTACTGGAACCCAGTATGGGTTCAAGGAATTGGCGGACATATAACTGGACTTCAGTAAGATGTGGTCAGGATTCTCATGAAATTTTTGTAGATATAGAGACCACTGGATAACTGACTCTACAGCTGTGTCCCAAGAGTGCTAACTAATTCATTTTATGAATACCTTGGGGCTTTATTTTCAATATCATCATATCCAACCTAGTCATCAATGTTTTGGATACAGGCCTGCTCTCAATAGAACAAAATCATGGGTCAAATCCAGCAAGATGAAATATGAAATATGATAGAATATTCTACTTGCTCCAAAAAGCTAGTTGCACAAGTACAAGAAAGGAAAGACTTGGCTTCACAGAAAGTGGGAAAAACACCTAGGGATTTTGGTCAGTAGCTCAATATGAGTCAACAGTTTAATGTGATTCAATCCTGAGATTATGTGCTTTGGGAACATAAAATAATTATCAAATAGTGTTCTAGGTTAGCAGGATATCTTTTTTTTCTTTTTCATGTGGTAGATGAACAATGTTTAGATACTTAAGTAAAACTACCCAGAAAGTACAGGGCAGCCATTCTTAAACTTATTGGTCTCGGGGTCCCTTTATAATCTTAAAAATTATCAAGGACCCTTAAAAGCTTTTGTTTATGTTTTGAATTTTTTTTCTAGAAAGTAAAGTATTTCATCTCACTGTAGATTTTCTTGGTTTGTTTTAAATTTTATTAGATTAAAAATACTATCTAAAGATAACTATGTTGGTAAATAGTTAAATCTCAATATTTACCCTATTAGAAATTAAAACAGATCTTTAAAGAATGTTGATTTATTAATGAATTTAAAAGTCATGATGATAAACCTATTACATGTGTACATAACTTATTTTTAGGAAAAGTAACTGTATTTCCCCCTATAATTAGAAGAATATGGCATTGTTTACATTTTTACAGCTTTCTTGAATGTCTGTCTTGGTAGAAGACAATAGAGTTTCATATCTACTTCTACATTCAGTTTATTGTGATATATTGTTTAAGTACAGTTAACTTATAAAGAAAATCCACCTCATACAGATATGTAGGAAGGAAAAGGGAGGTACTTTAGTTGTAGGTAATTGTAGGTATTCTTTTTTGATATTGTACCCAGACGCGACAAGTGGTAGTTAAAAGCTGGTACAATGTGGAATCTGAAACCATACCAATGAACTTTTCATACTCTTTTACATTAAAATTCATAAGCCTGTCCTGCACTTTGTTGAATGGATCTTTTACCCATGCTTGATTTTGTAACATTATGCTTTGGTCAGTTGGAAAATACTGGTTCATTACATTATGCAGAACCTACAAATATTGACACAACTATGACACAACTCAAGAAAAACCCACATGTTGTTTATATCACCATCCATCGCTTTGGAAAAGTCTTTAAATAGTGGGGAGCTGTCAAGCTTACAGTGGCAGATACAAGTTTCTAAAATTCTAATTTTTGCTTGGAAGCTCAAATTTTATCATTGGCAATAAATACTGTCAGTTGTTTCCGTTGAAATGACAAGCTTATTTTGTTTACTTTTGAGAAAATGTCTGCCAGATTCCCAAGTCTAAATAACCATAGTTTGTCAGTCATTCAAGTAAAAACGGTGTTCCATGAATAAAAAAGTGCTAATTCAGCTCGACACTCAGATTCTTACACATCTGGTGGTATAGCAGAAATGCTTTATACGTTATTCTGATTTCATCACACAGAATATTAAAGTCACGTACTCAAGGTTGATATTAGGTGAACATAATTACTACTGTTTCATCAAGGACGTTCTTTAGCGCAACTGACTTCTTTCATTTTTTTCCTTTTATGCCAGTGCAGGGCAGTGAAGAATACAATGACAGTTTGCTGCCACTATGTTGATTTATGCTAAGGTGTCAGCAGTTTTACCCATCATTGCTCTGCAACATCAGTGCAAATGTTAACATAGTGAAAAAGACACATAATGTCTTAGTATTATTATGAAAATAGCTTTGACCCCACAGACCCTCCACCTTGCAAACACATCTTGGAAAGCACTACTGGTATAAGGAATGTGGAGCCAGTAAGTCTAATGGTGATGGTTCTTTCTATGACACTGTGCTTTTCTTTCTTGGGCTCTTGAAAATGAGGTTAAGATGCACTGCATATGATGAGAAAGGGTATATTTGCATAGGCAAGCAGAGGAAACAGAGCAAAAGCCTATAACAAATGAGCTCTGCATCCATATATCAGCTGTTTTCCCAGAGGTTATAGTAGGCAGTTGTAGACACTGATAAGACAGCCACATTACAATCAAATAATCATAACATTAACCTATTTATCACTAGATACTATTTTTTTAATCTAGTACAATTTAAAGCAAGCCAAAAAATTCTAAATTGAGATGAAGTATTTTACTTTCTAAAAAAGGATTCAAAACAGTTTACAATGAAATGCATATATACATTTGGGATAAGAAATGTATGGGGACAGTGAATACATATGCATTTGGGGTATTTTATGTAAAATAAGAATTAAGAAAAAGCAGTAGCTGAATAAAGGTAGCCTAGAAGAAGGTGTTAATGGTGGTTATGCTTGGATCATATATGATTGATTGATTGATTGATTTTGCTTATCTCTATTTTCTGACTTTCAGCAATGAGTAGGTATTGCTTTTGTAACAAGAATAATAAGAAAAAGGGTTATTTTAAATGAAAACAATGAGCTGTAATTGTATGAGAAATCCAGAGCCAGACAGAGGTTACTATAAGTGAAAAATAAATGAATTCAGACTTTCCTGGACTAAAAGAACTTTAGAATTACAGAATTTGTTATAAACTTTAATAAAAAGCTAAGAACGTGGGCTGTAGAGGAGAATTTTTATTATATAGTGAATAATTCAGTGGGACAAGAAGGACCTCCATTTCATAACTTCCTAATACCTAGTACTTTTTAGGAGCGGGATCATTTTCTAACTCACAGTCGCTTCTGACCAACCAAATCTGACCTATGAAAACTTCGTTTTTAATCTATATACGTTCCTGTTTGCCATAATTGCCTAATTGCCTGTAGATGATCAAGTGTATACAAGACTGCTCCTGAAACAAAGGAGTACTTCTCAAGCAGCAGATAACTTTTTCAGAAATATCTGCAGTGCACAGAAGCCAGTTTCAGGCAGAAGGGTACAGTGTGCAAGCTGTGTGCCCTTGGTCCAGTCATTCAGCACCCACAGTTTACCTCTTCTTCTATGAAAAGAGGAAACAGAATGAGATTCTATCTAAGGTTTCTTTCCCTTCTAAGATTTTTTTGTCCTGACTCTGTCAAATGAGATCTTTGCTTGAGTTCAAGTTTTTTCCTCAACATCCCAATCATGATGTTAACAAATATGTCTATTTGAAAAATTATTATTTTCACATTTTCCGATTTGTGTGTGTATGGGTTTGTTTGTTTTTATTTTTGTTTTTCTTAGAGACAGGCTCTTGCTCTGTCACCCAGGCCGGAATGGAATGGCTTGATCTTTGCTCACTATAAACTCAAACTGTTAAGCGATCCTCCTGCCTTGGCCCTCCTAAAGCAGATTTGTGTTTAAATTATTAATTTTAATGTCATAGTACAGAAATTTACTACAATGGTATTTCCTTTTGCTTTTGAAGTGTAGTGATAACCTTTTCATATTAAACCTTATAATAATAGAATGTCAAAGGTGAAAATTAGATTTTGTGGTTGAACAACTATTGCTTATTTTATATCACATTAACCTTCCTGGTTGCTTAATTAATAAATTGTTGTAAAACTCCTAGTTTCTAAGGTAATAAACTTGATACAGCATAATAATTCTTCATTTTTTCCACTGAGAAGTCTGGTTATCTCGTTGTCTTCCCCCAATCCTTCTTCAAAGTGCTATGGGATAGACTTACTCTTCCTACTTTGAAGTACAGAGATAACACTAAGAATTAGAAGCGGTGTCCAGTTTATGTGAGTAACAGAGCTGTAACAATAGGCCCCACTTTGCCAAATTTCCATAAGAGTAAACATGACTCTAACCATGCTATTTCAGTCATCTTTATCCTTCCATTCATTTTGAAGTTTGTATAATGCTAAAAGGCACATGTTTATATCTTTTTAAAAATATGTATTTTATTGCTGTAAAATAATAGTCTATTGAATAGACAGAACAGTCCTTTAGAAGTATAATAAAATAAAATATAATAATATAAAAATCCTTCATATTACCAATAGTTCTGGATTTATAGACCCCTGGGGAGCTCACTTTCCCTTGCTGTCATAAATTTGAATCTTTTGCCTATACCCCTTAGATTCGAATCTAACTTTTCCAACCCTTCTTCCAGCCTTTGTAGCTTGTCACAGGTCATGGGAGAGAAGAGCGGGTGGGGTGCTGTTTGTGTAAATCCTCCCAGCACTTCTGTTTTTTACATTTTACCACTAGGACTAGCCAGTGGCGTCCTCTGTTCCTCCACGTCACCTCTTCCATCTCCCACTCAGGGGCATCTTGTGTGCAATGCCCAAATAGTGTGTAACTTTAGGAACAGAGAAGTGTGTTAAAAGCTAGAAGTGCTTGCAGTGAGCGGAGATCTGGCCACTGCACTCCAGCCTGGGCGACAGAGCGAGACTCCGTCTCAACAAAAAAAAAAAAAAAAAAAAAAAAGCTAGAAGTGAGGAAGGGAAACTGGGAGGAGAGAAAGAAGACCATATATTTTGGGCACCCCTGGTTGCAATTGTTTCTAAATCAGCACTAAAAAGTTTGCTTAAGATGTACTTCAGGAAAAAAAAAAAAAAAAAAAAAAAAAAAGATGTACTTCAGATACAATGCTATGATAGTATAGAACCTGCTCATCTATGTGAAAATGTTTTCAAAGTCCACAAACAGACAATATTTTAAGTAAAATTTTAGAAAGCAATCCACCTGTAAATTGAAGATTTTAATGAAAATAAAGGAAGAGACACTGTGGCTTAGAGTTAAGGCATATGCCTAAAGTTAAAATCCCAGCTTATGTAATAACTGGGTGTGTGAACCTTGACAAGTTATTCAGTCTCCATAAATTCACTTTTCATATTCATAAAATGGTTATGATAAAAGTACTTATTATTACCTCATAGAATTGTTGGAGGATTTAGTTACATAATGGATATAAATGCATGTAATGTGAACATTTAAGCAATAAATATTCACATTTCCTGAGAAAAATATATAATACATAAATAATGCCTGGACAGGTAGAGATCTAAAACCAAACTTTATTTCAGAGCTTAACTTTTGATTCTGTGTTTCATGTTTTAAAATACATTATAATTTAGTAAAGCTGTTTTCTGAGGGTGCTTAGTGAGAAAGGTGATCATTTTGTAAGTCAACGATTTTTTTATATTGTCTTCCTCTTCTCCCTGGAAGAGATGATAAAATCAGTCCTCAGCCTTGATGTGAACATCGTATACCTTGAGTTGGTGCTAACAAATTGTCTTCAACCCTTTTTCAAGCAATGTCAGCTAAATGGTGCCGTTTGCTTATAACTCTTCTTTTTGGTTATTTATCCTAAAGATAAGAACATTAGAAAGCCATAAATGCCCATTTTGTAAAAACTTCATAGCTAGACAGATTTGCAATCCATATTGGGGTAATAATCCATCTGTTACGGAGCTGGATCAATTTTGTAAATTAAATAGGTTAAAAGGGGGAAAAAAGGGCCATGACTTTTCCCACAGTAAGCTTTTTCTCAAATGCTAAGAAGATTTGGGAAGACTCAAACTATTTGCCATTCTTCCTCTCTTTGCTCAACTCAGAGAGAAGGCCAAATATCTATTAAAAAGAGGGGTGGGTGCAGTTTATGTTTTTTTTTAATTCTGCAGGATCTGATTGCTCCTGGAAGTTTCATATTTTTGACAGGTTAAAACCTTTTGATGACTACCAGAACATTTTTACTGTTCTCACTGATCAGTTTAGTAAACGTGTGACTATGTTTGAATTTTCTTCTGCACTTAGCTCATTTTACTGTTATTTTCATCCTGTTAAAAAAAAAAAAATCTCCTGATGATTCTTCTAACAATGTGTGATTGGAATAATAATTTCACATGTTGAAGAGTTTTGTGCTGCAGCTGAGAGGCATGTAAATACAAGCTGCTTATTTGCAAGAAGCTTCCAGATTTGCAATATGATTGCTATGGAAACCACATAATGAAAACCTTATAACCATCTGTGTGGTTTGATGGATTTTACTGCATAGCTGAGCTGTTTTTGTTTACTGTTATTAAAATGTTGAATGGAATATATTAACTCACAAACATTGACTATTTGAGGTATTAATTAGTGTTGTACAATGACATTGTGCCTCAACACCAAAATAATACATATTTAATAACAAACCTAAATAAAAAAACATGTGAATGTATACATTTCTAATATGAAGGTGATTATTGTGTAGAATTTTGGTCCCTCGTTCTTACATATTTTTAAGAGCTTTATTCTATTAATAAATGAATATGTTAAGATTTATTTTTATGATTTTTTTAATCCATTTGTTCACTCTGTATTTCTCGAACATCTCCTTTGTGCCAAGTTCTATTCAAGGTTCAGTCTGAGGTTTTTTCCCCTGCCTAAAATTCAAAAACATACACCATATTTGATTTTGTTATCTTTTATTTATTTATTTATTTATTTATTTATTTATTTATTTATTTGAGGCGGAGTCTCGCTCTGTCGCCCGGACTGGAGTGCAGAGGCCGGATCTCAGCTCACTGCAAGCTCCGCCTCCCGGGTTTACGCCATTCTCCTGCCTCAGCCTCCGGAGTAGCTGGGACTACAGGCGCCCGCCACCTCGCCCAGCTAGTTTTTTTGTATTTTTAGTAGAGACGGGGTTTCACCGTGTTAGCCAGGATGGTCTCGATCTCCTGACCTCGTGATCCGCCCGTCTCGGCCTCCCAAAGTGCTGGGATTACAGGCTTGAGCCACCGCGCCCGGCCACGATTTTGTTATCTTTTATATGGAAGCTGTTTGTATTGTTAGCCAAGATAAAATGAGTTGTTTAAATATTGTTAAGAAACATTGATACATGAAATGCATAAGGCTTTGGTTTAAAAATATCACTACCAGGTTTAAAAAGGAAAAAGGAAGTGTCGTTAATGAGCATCTCATCCTCTAAAATCTGCTTATTAAATGGCATCTCACATGGATTTCAATTTGGATATATTATAGTAAACATTAATTCTTAAGTAAATGCTTTTAATATCATTATTCTGATAATTTAAGAATACATATTTCTAAGGACAAAGCTCTCTGTCACCAGTATACAATCCAGAGTACATGTTACTGGCACTTAAATTTTAATAAAAAATTCATAGTAACAAATACTTCTAAATTCAATGTTAACTTTGTCAAAGAGCAGAGTTTTTTCATTAAGTATTGTAATGAATTTTTATATGTTGATGCTGATTTGGGTGGTGAAATCTAAATCCCACTGTCTCTTTCTTTTTTTTTGAGATGGAGCTTCACTCTTGTGGCACAGGCTGGAGTGCAGTGGCATGATCTCGGCTTATTGCAACCTCCGCCTCCCGGGTTCAAGCAATTCTCCTGCCTCAGCCTCCTGAGTAGCTGGGATTACAAGCGCCTGCCACCACGCCAGGCTAATTTTTGTATTTTTAGTAGAGACGTGGTTTCGCCATATTGGCCCGGCTTGTCTCGATCTCCTGACCTCAGGTGATCCACCCGCCTGGGCCTCCGAAGTGCTGGGATTACAGGCATGAGTGACCGTGTTCCGGCCCCCACGGTCTCTTCTTAAAAGTCACGAATGGTACTTACTGTATTGATGCGGTTATAGCTTTTGACTGAGGACAAGTGTCTTTATCCATTTTTTAATTTACTTCTTACTATTGAATTTGTGACAATTAAAAGGGGAGTGGGTGCTATGGAAGGAAAGTGTGAAAAGTAAGAAAAGCTTTCTCCTTCACCTTTTACAAAATTATCTGTCAATAAAATGAGTAAGTTGGAATAATGACTGTAAACGTCCCTTCTACCTTTAAAACCTTATGTGGAAACACCGTATTAACCCATTTATTAAAACTAGCTTTTGAGGTTTGGCATAAGTGAGGTAACTATTGTTAAAAAGAAAAGGGATAGGATACTTTTAAAAAAAGTAGTATACTTTTATTAGGTCTTCTATTAAATTGTCAGTGTTAGGTTTAACAATATGAATAAAATGCCAGATATTTTCAGGCGTCCCTTATATTGG
Organism: Piliocolobus tephrosceles; assembly: GCF_002776525.5. Classification (NCBI taxonomy): domain Eukaryota; kingdom Metazoa; phylum Chordata; class Mammalia; order Primates; family Cercopithecidae; genus Piliocolobus; species Piliocolobus tephrosceles. The sequence goes on from NC_045441.1 coordinate 54,293,544, forward strand.
AGCTGTCACTATTTTATTTGAATTGAGTTACAGAAATTCAGAACAGTTCTGTTTGTGGTGTAAGTACAGCTACCCTCAAGCTTGATTGAAATGCTGATTTTGATTCATCCCCATTTAAAATTTTCAGGAGACTCCTAAATTTCTACCTATAGTCCTGACTGCTCTACCATACTTTGCAGTTGCCCAGACATGTTCTCTGGGTTACCCCACCAATACATTAAATTCTTCAACTCCTTGTGTTCCCCGGTAAGATAGATAATCTTGGCTGTCCTCCTTTTAGTAATAATGCCCCCATTTCTCAGTTAACTAAGCTCAAAACCTTAGCCATCCTTGGTTGCTCTTTTTTTCCCCTTCATGCCTCCACATTCAGGCACGAAACTTACCCGTTCTAGTTATTTTACCTCTCATAACCATCTCCTTTCCATTTCCTTTGCCCCTTCAGTTCAGGACCTCCTTCCCCTTTGTCCACAGTAGTCTCTCTCCTCAGCCCTTCTTTATGCTATCTGAGACAATGAGATCAGATGTCCATTTCTGAAGCATAGCTTCAGTCCTGCCCTTTGTCTGCTCTAAAAACCTTCTAAGGCTTTTACTGCCCACCAAATAAAAGCCTGCAGTCCATAACAAGATGTTCATGGCCCCTCAACAGCTGGTCCAAACTATGAGCGTAACTCCTACCTGGCTCTTCCCCATGTGTACCAGATTCTTTAGTCAAAATGAATGTGAATGTGCCTTTTTCTTTTAAAGATCATACCTATCCCTCTGGAAATACCCTTCTTACCCTCTCTCCTTATTTAAACTCTCTCCATCCCTTCCGTGGTACTCCCTAGTTGGGTGGTTTCTCTGCTGCATTTCTTTAGTACTTTGTGCCTCACTTGTCAGATTTAGGCCCCTTCAGCCTGTTTTCCTTTAGAGCTTGTCTTCTGTCCCATCTGTGCTGTCAGCTTCCTGTGAGCAGAGGCTTCCTGTTACTTTTACCTCCTTGGTAGATCCCCTCTGTCTTACACTTAGTTAATATCCAATGAAGATTGATTGATTGATCGATTGATTGAATAGTTACAATGGCTACATTTATATATTTTGCATATTTTTCTTTAAAGTTTTAGGAGTTTTCTTGGAATTGATTCTCTTTGAATCCAGTTTTTCTTTGGCATGCCATTTGTTTATATGTCCTGCCTTAAGTGTTTCTAGGTTTGTATGTAAATCCTTAGGTGAGGAAAAAATTATGTAATAAATATTTTTCTTCGTGTAAAATAATTAGTTTATTAAGTCTATTTAAAACTCTTCTCATTTAATTTTATCTTATTTCTTTGCATAATTTGGGGAAGGAATGGTATAGGTGAATGTGGAACAGATGTAAATAAAGCACTGATTATATGTAGGATAAAGAACATTGACTTTATAATCACAAACTTAAGTTTGAATGACATACTTTGGAAGTTACTTCACCTTTTTGAGTCTCTAAAAATATACTTGTCTGTAGAATGAGGATTAAAAATTATTTGTCTATGAGATTTTAACATCCACCATTGTATATGACACATAATAGGTCCTCGGTGTAATTTTGGGGGAATTACCTCGAAGGATGAGGATCCTTATAGTATCTTCCTGTGAAGATTGAGAAAACATGAAATTATATGATACTCAATAAATGATTTATAGGTTAACTGCCTTTTTAATCACACATTTTCTCCTTGCTATATGATATTTTAGGGACCATGATTTTATATATGATACTCCTGCCACCCAGTATAATGTGGTGTATCAGTATAATGCTGGGTGTTACTTTACTGGATTTAGGGGCTTTCCTGAAATTAAGATTGTTCCAGATGAGTTTCTAAAAGTATTTAAAACAAAACATGCAGTGCATTAGTATGTATCTTAAATTTTGCCAAGCCAGTTGGAAAGGTTGCTATTTGGCAGTAGCTAGTATTTTATTTATTCAGTGTTAGATTGTTGAAAAAGGAATGTGAATCTTGAATTGTTTTATTCTTTGAAAAATAATGTTTATGTGTTATAAACTTTTAGTTTGGCTTTTAAAATGGAGTGAGTACTGTATTGTTATCCCTGAGAAAACCCTTCAGTGTGCCATTGATAATGTTTATTTACAGAAGAAGAAGAGGACAGTGCTCCGGTGAAAGTGGAAGAGCAAAGGAAGATGAGTCAGGATAGTGTTCATCACACCTCAGGTAATGAATTGTGTAGCTTCTTGGCAAACCTTATTTTGCCTTTGTTCACTTTCATTTTATCCACGTTCTTACTGTTCTAAAGATGTTTACACAGCTCCCCGAAGTTGGCTTGTTTGGCCTGGGTATCTTATAGCTGATAAGCTGCTTAGTCCCATTTAGGATGCATGAAAACCACTTGAGAAGGATTTATAAAGTAAGCCAATTTATACAAGGTATTCCTTCCTGAATTACTTTGTAATGACTCAATTAGCTTTCATTTCTGCACAAAGGAGATTTAGTTGCATAAATTAGCTTATCATCATTGAGGAAGTGTCACTGCTAAAGGACAGTTTATAGATACAACATGCAGTTGCTGTCAAACCTATAAGAATGTAATATAGACATCTGTGTATACTTTGTGCTTGAGCAGAACAGACTTCTGCCATTCAGAGACTAACAGGGGACAACAAGTTGCCCAGGGGACTGGCAATGTAGACATCTCTGAAAAGGTCAACTTGACACAGGCTCTGACAATCGACCCACAGCTCTGTCTTCTTTGATAAAAATCAGATAAACTTAAGACCGCTAATTGATCTGCAGCCTGTTTAAATGTTGGCCATGCATATCTTCATTGCATATGATTAACACAGAAAGCAAATGAATTGGGTAAGAAATGCCAGAGTCCAGTGACAGCAGCTTAAAAATTGGAAAAGGACACTGGTGGCCTAAAAGGCTAGGAAGGATGTTTCCCTTATCCATTTCCACTTGGCACATATATCCCCAAGTACTAATTATGAATGAGACTGGAAAAATAATTGCATTCACTCTGTGCAAAATCACATGATATGGACAACTTTTCTTGCTTGTTGTTATTTCTAAATAGCAGGAGATAAACCATATCTGTAGTGCAAGCACGAGGTTAGTTTTGATAAACCAGCAATTATTTTACACGGAAAGAAGAGAAAGACTGCCTTCTTATCAGGACTTTACACCTCTTCATAGCCACATGTCAGCTGGGGCAAGGTCTGCCATATCATCTCTGTGTCTTGCAAAAAGCTAGAGTTAGGGTCACCTTCCCCTCTCTGATATGTCCATACATCACTCTTTCAAGCTGTCAAGGCCGGGTGGACAAGAAGTGTGTGTTCAGGAAGTAGCTTTCCAGAGTCCTTCCTACTGTGACATGTGGAAAGGAAACAGAGGCCTGATTCTAGACCTGGACAGGAAAGCAGAAGTAGGTTGCTACAAAAGGTTTTGGTTAGTGTTTTTTCAGAAAGGAAGTGAGAACAAAATCATTACATGTTAGCACTCTAATCCTATAAAATGCAGCTATAAAACACTGAGGCTTAGTGAAACCTTGAGGACTGTGTTCAATAGTAATTTAAGTATATATGTTTTGGGTTATGTATCATGAAGCTTCTGCCAAAAACATATAGTTTTCTTTTTTAAAAAATTTCAGTGTTGGTATAGAAAGTGGATACATACAGATGGTCCTTCCATAGATACAAATATTTTGGCTTAAAGCAATTGTGTTTTTCAAAAGCCCTTTTAAAGTAAACATCTCCCCAAATTTTTGCCTTTGAGGGTAGGAAAAAAAATCAGTTTTCCTCAAAGGAATGCAGTAAATAGATCTAGCCTTTCATGCAATAGCTATAAAACACTACAATAATTCTTATCTTTAGTGACATGAAATTCTTTTCAAGCAACAGTTTTAATGCTTTTGCATAGAAGTGACCTTTGCTCTTCCCTAGGCTGTCAAAGATGTAACACTAGAAGTTTGTTTGCCACGCAGGGCAGTGAGTTGACAAGGGTATTACTATCTTGCTGAGCATCTACATGACATGAACTTCTAACCTTACTCAAGAATGTTATATATTTTTCACATTGACTGATTTTACTAAACCCCCCGCCACAGACTTTTCTAATGTAAAGTATGTAAGCAAAAACAAAGTTAATCTTGTGTTTCTTACAAGTTCCTTCATGTTCAAACTTATATATCTTGCAGTACGTGGGTGAGTATATATATAAAATAAAGATTCCATTTGCTTTTGTTGAACATTATAGAATATGTTTACCTTTCTAAAATAGTTTTTAAACCTTGTAACACCAAAGGAGAGATTCTCCACTGTCTTATTCTCATAGGTTTCACCCGTGGTCATCATGTTTTTCATCTTTGCAAAGTATCTCCTCTGTCTACGTGTTTCATAACAATTCTGTTAGCTTTGCCCAATGATCTCTTCTTGTATGTTTTTAAAAGCAGGAGTAAGAACATTGTTTTAATCTTTCACAGGGTGGCTAATTAATTTTTTTCCTTCTTACCTTCTTTTTTTAATCATTCATGCTTCTCAGGACAAGAAACATAATGTTTTTTTTTTTTCTGTAATTTTGAAGATATAAATCATGATGTGGATAGAATAGGAAAATTAATCCATGTAGTAAAGACAACCAGACATAAATTTGTGCTTTAAAATATATGTTTATGACATTTGCCTCATCCCATCTTTAAAAATACGTATCTCAACTGGATTATTTTTCAGTATTTAGGGGTGAACAGTGCTAACTTTTGCAAACCTACTGTGCTTTTGAGGCTGTCTGTGCTTAAATTTTTGTGTATGTTTAGCTACACTTTAAATTTTAAAAAGTAAGCTAGAGGAGATTGCTGCTCTCTAAGGAATAGGACCGTTCCTGATTTTTTGTGTCCAGATTTCATACCAAGAATTCAAACATTACTTCCCTGAGGGAGACTAAGGCTAATAAACATATACTGCCAGGGTTTTTTTCCCCCTACTTATGATTTTTCTGCTTTATAACTAGTATTGCATGCTGAAATAGATAGACTAGTAAATCATACATGTATGTAGCTGTGTGACATAAACAAATTATTCTTTAACAGAGCTCTCATATGGGACACAAAAATGAGGTTGATCTTTGGGTAACATCATCATCAAGATTATAGAAAGCACAGTTGAAAATGCATCTTTTTCCCAGTATTGCCAAATCGCTAGCTCTGTTGCCTCTTTACAGCAGTGAGATTTAATGAAATGCTCATGATGCACATCTAGGGAGAGATGCATCTTGCACACGGTGGGGGTCTCTCTTCCCCTCATGTGCTCCTGTAACTCCCATTAGTGTTAATGGGAGTTTCAGCAAGCGTTATCGAGGGGAAGAGAGACCCCAAAGTGATAAGGATTATGTGTTAGAAATCACCATATACTTTTCCTTCTTTCTCTCCCCTCCCCTTTGAGAATCTATTGAATGAAAAACTATTGTAAGTGAATCTGAAAAACAGAAGAGCAGCCTGGACAGCTGGGGAACCCAATGGGACAACATAGCTAAGTCAAAACCTCTACTCTAGTTTTTAGCCCAAGTTTTGTTTCTTCCACTTTTTTGGAGCAAGCCTAAGGCTGAGCAGCATGGGGAAGACAGACTAAAGAAACCAGCCATTTAGATCCTTTTACCTCCTGGCTAGTTACTGTGGGGGAAGGCCTTGCATGTGAAATGATGTCATCCTCTCTTTGCTCTAATTCCCTGACTTTTAAACTGACACTGACGGACTGCAAGGGGCACAACATTTGACCCATTTACCAGTTGATTTAATCTGACTAGAATGTTTCAACTTCTAAATCTCTATTTGTCTAAATAAGTGGTTTTTAAAGGAAATCAGTCACTTTATTATTAAGTGATTTTTTTTCTTTTAAAAAAAATTGACAATATTTGAAATGATCTGGCCAGCTGGAGTGCCCTCTAGTGTCCATTTTTAGAATTTACTTAATATATGCTTTGGGGAAAAAAATGTAATGAAGAGTGGCCACAAGCGTTGTTAGTTCTTGGTTGGATTCCCAAGCTTGTATACATCCCTGCTGGTATGTGATGAGTGCTCAGATGCTAGTGTGGAGAAGTCAATAACGTATCTGTCTCTCCCACTCCCTCCTCCTTTCTCTTCCTCCTTCTCTCCCCACTCCCATTGTCCCTCATTCTCTTTTTTAATTCTTAGAAAACAAGAGACAAAATTTAATAGAGGGGTTTTGCTAGGTTGTATATTTTCTAGTCCATCTTTATTTTCTTATAAGCGAAAAGTAGCATTCTATTTCCTAAATATTCAGACTCCATATTATTCAGATTCTCCATTTTTTGGCCTTAAAATATTTCATATATTAAAGAGAATTTTAAAATTTTCTAGTAAACTTAACACTTTGTATAAATCACAAAAAATGTGTAATAAGATGAACACCCTAATGACATGCTAATGTGACTAGTTGTGTTGGAATCACCAAAAAGTCTGCTGTTTGAGAGCCATGTAACAATACTGAGATGACAACTCTGGTCCAACATGTGTCTCCACAGTTATCCCCTCAGAATTCAAAGATGACATTCCAGGAATGGAAGTTGTTAGCATGTATATATTCTGCCTGGCTAGTGAACACACAGACATCTTATTGATATTACTTGCATTCTTTTTGTGTTAACTCATCAAAACTCAATTATCATGAAATTAAAAACAGGAAACAGTTCTTAGTGTAACAAAAGCATCTAGTGTGTTTAACTGTGTTCTGTGTTTCAGGAGATCCGCACTATATAAGTGACAAAGCATTTATTACCCATTTATTGTGGTATTACAGAGTGGAAAGTGCTAAATAATCAATCAGTTAATGGTCTGTATGGCAGTTTGAGCACATCACATCCATTGTGCGTATGCTGTTAGAAGGATGAGCTGATACTCCAGTGTATGTTGCATGTTTATTCAGAGCCTAATGTCGTAAACTGGGGCTGACAAAAATCTGTTGAAAAATGCGGCTTCAACACTGGCAATTTCAAAGTTGCTAAAAAATGTCAAGGATAACTTTGGCTTTGGGTACGAATGTCCCTAAGGAAAATTGCTGTAATTACTCTTTATACCGTTCCACATAGTTGTCTTTCATTAACCAGCTCTAGGGTTTTGTATTTTTTTTTTTTTTCATTTTGGTTCCTTAGTTTTGGTTTTATATTTGTACATTAGCTCCTTTACTATTATTATTTTCATGAAGTGTCTCAAATTCTGTGAGATGGTTATTTCACAAAGCCTGTCACATCTCATGGATATTGCTCATTGTGAAGTGTGGCAGACACATCTTCAAAACATGTTGCAAGTGGGCTTAGGTTTGTTTTTTAAAATAAGTGGGAAGCAACTTTTAGGTGCTGGTTTGATGACAGCATATAGCAATTACAGATTTTAGATGAAAGGCAGAAAAAGAAAAGCCAAAATTCAAAATCAGATCTTTTTGCAAGTGGTCTTAAGAGGATAGTGAGGCATAGGATTCATGTGGATGTAATAAAATATTCGTTTACTCAGGACAGAATTTTTTTAGACTTTTGGTGATCTAGGGCATCATTTAATTTCTATTGGTTTATTTTGAAATGAGGGATTATTACATGAAGGCCCTAATTCATGCTTTCTCTTTCTTCTTCCTAGGGGATAAGAGCACTGATTATGCTAATTTTTACCAGGGATTGTGGGATTGTACTGGAGCTTTTTCTGATGAGTTGTCATTTAAGCGTGGTGATGTGATTTACATTCTTAGCAAGGTAAGAAGATACCCCAAAATGACATTTGTAAAGAGGGAACACAAAGCTCGATTTTTAATGCATTTGGATTTATAGCGCTAGGGAAAAATGCCAATTGGAATTCTTCTAGGTCCTTGTTAACAATTGGGAGTTCACAATAATTAATTATTTTGTCAAGTGAAATGTAATCAAATTTTAAACACAATCAGATAACAGGATTCAACTTAACAGTGTGTTTACCTATCACTTCAGCCCTTGGCTGACATCCACCTACTGCCTTCTCCAGAAACAATATACTTATGTGAAAGTTAACATTGTAATGTATTAGATTATTTATTATGTTTTTCTTTCCTCTTCCTTTTTATTCTTCTGTGTGCTTATTCTGATTTTGTCTGCCATTCACTACTGGAAACACTATGTTTATAGAACAAGTTTTTCATCTTTATGTAAATACATTGGGTGTTCCGGCAATTTAAAAGCAATGCTTTTCTATTCAGACAGGCTTAGGTAATTTTTTAAGTTGTTTAGCATACTATATTTGTAAACAAAATGGCAAAGTATAATTCTATAAACTCGTCTTTTTATATATATATGTGTGTGTGTGTGTATGTGTGTATATAAATTCTTGTATCTGCTTCTTAAAATACTGGATTATTCAGAATCTTTTTGTCCTTAGATCTAAAAATCAAGTTTCTTATCGTGATTATACTTCTGGTAATGTATATGAGCTCCCTTAATTTTCGTATTTTAATTTCCCCTATTGTAATATGGGGATTTAAAAATTTCCCTCTGGCTACTTACAAGACTACTTTAGAAACAAAACAATTGAAATATAACTAGAAAAATGTTAAATCATAAGTCTAGAAGGTTGATGTGGCTTCTTTCTTGATTCGAGAAATATTTTGGACTTTTCAGAGAGATGGTATGACTTGTTACATGCAGAAGACAATTTGGAAAGAAGGTCACATACTGAATTTTAACACTAGATGGCTGGTGCATAAAATCATAACACAGAGAATCATCGAATGTTGGAGTGATGAGTCTCCATGATGATAATCTAATTCTTGGTTTTATAGATGAAGGAACTTGGGTCAAGAAAATGCCAGAGTCATGACTTGAGCTGTGTCTTGACTCCCAGACCAGTGCTTTTTCCTTTGTTTTCTTTCCTGTGCCCCTTCCTTCCTTCCTTCCTTCCATCCATCATAAAGCACCTGCAGTGTGCCAGGACCCATTCTGACAACTGTGATAAAATAAATAAAGCCAACTGGGATAATTGTTACTTAGGGTGCCCAAAGCTAAGGCTGGTCACTTTATTTCTCTCAGTCTTCTGCTCATTAGCATGGGATTTTGTTACTGTTGTCCCAGAAAGATGTTTTAGGTTCTTGGACGCTATAGATAGTTACGTCACAACTCTTGATTAAGTCTGTTATTGAGCATTAAATTGTCCTGAGTTAGGATGACAGCTTTTTGAGTTAATTACTTAATAAAGAAGTCAAACTGATTAGTTTCAGCTCCTGTCAAGAAACTTTCTTGGAATCATTCCTAAATTTATATAGCTCACAGTCTTTTTAAAACCAATTTAGCTGCAATTGTGTATACAACTAAAACGTTGATTAGATTGCACTTGCAAGTTCAGATTATAGGAGTGAGTGGCATATAGCCATTATACTCCTTTTGTAAATATGAAATTTATAAAGCCCATGTGGATCTATGTGTAAAACCTTCTTTTTGATTCAGGTTGTCTTTGTTGCTGAAAGCCTAGGTAGAGCACCAGCTTCCAGAACTGGCTGTGAAACAAGCAACCATAGGCGTATCTTATTTCTACTGTTGCCTCAGGAAAAAATTTTTGGTTAACATGAAATTAAAAGTATAATCATAGGTGTGTATCATACTTTTAGGATTCCGAAGGAGGCAGTTCCTATTTTGTGTAAACTAATTTTATTTGTGAAGCCTGATTGGAGAACAAAGGTTAAAGGTGTTCCAGCCCATGGAAAGCACTTACTTCCATCTAACATTTTTAAATGCTATTATTTGGGAGAGAGCTGATCCAAAGTACTTCCTCTGCCAGTGTTTTGCAAGGCTTGAAGTTTCACCATCATGATCATATTTATTAAGGGCCTTCTAGAGATGAGTAATCTACCCAGGGTTCATTTTGGTGGTTGAAAAAAGAGCCAAGAAAGAAGACCGTGTTAGCCAGCACATTATTACCTTTGGCTGAATAAGGTTCAGTGTTCATCGTTACCCAGCTGTGGACCTAGTGGAATCAACCTGGTAAATCTTGGTGAGAGTAAAAAGGAGAGGACATTTAGCTTTCCCTTGATGAGATTTGGACATATTCTGGGCTATTGATGAGTATCTTGGCTGCGAGTAGACAGGTTGCTTTGGGTTGAGTATATGTTTGTGAAGACTTACTTCCCCACCTTCCTTCAGACAGATTCAGCTAGGAATCTCTTGAGACTTTCTAATAGTCTTTATTGACTTGGCCTTCCAGTTTTATCAAAACTTTGGCAAACTCAGACTGTAAGTTAATACCATAAATTCATTTAATATGTGAATAACTGCAATTTTGAATGCTTGATATTATTACAAATTAAGTACAATTAGTATAGAAATCACTAGCGTTTTTAGATGCCTCGCAATGTGTTTAATTGAGTTTCTCAGAGTTATATTTAGATTTTGTGATGATGGGATGAAATTTTACCTTTCAGTTTATTTTTTCACACCATCTAGTGGCTCAGAATGAGTGGTGCAGGTAATTGCAGCTATTGTACACAATCAAAATGGTGTCATAAATTCAACTTTAAATCCAGCTATGGGTTATTACTTTCCTATTTCATGTCAATAAATTATTAGCATTAGTCATGAAAAACTTTGTTCATCATTCTGAATTAAATATAGAAATTGTATATATAAAGAAGAATACATTTTAAGGATTCTGAAATAGTATTTGTAGAGATATAGAAAATGTGTACTTTGTAAAGAAATTAATGCCATGACTTGTCTATTAATAATAAGACAATTTAAAAGATTTTAAAGATATGCAGCTTTCTTTTAGTAATGGACTCATTTATAATTTGAAATACCAAATTATCACTGATTTATCCTCTAGAAGTGTGTCAATTCTGAAAATATTCTTTAAAAAGACAACACAAAATAGTTTAAGATGCATACTTTCAATATAAATTAACATTTAGACAAAACAAGAAATAAAATCCTATGCATTATAATGAAGAGTGTTTTAATTTTGTTTTTTTGTTTGTTTGTTTATTTGTTTGTTTGAGATGGAGTCTCACTCTGTCGCCCAGGCTGGAGTGCAATGGCACAATCTCGACTCGCTGCAACCCTCGCCTCCCAGGTTTAAGCGATTCTCCTGCCGCAGCCTCCCAAGTAGCTGGTATTACAGGCGTGTGCCACCACACTCAGCTAATTTTTGCATTTTTAGTAGAGATGGGATTTCACTATTTTGGTCAGGCTAGTCTGAAACTCCTGACCTCAGGTGATCTGCCCACCTTGGCCTCCCAAAGTGCTGGGATTACAGGCATGAGCCACTGCGCCCAGCAAATGTTTTAATTTTGTAAATGTAATGGCAGAAAAACATTTAACTAGCTTGGGGATTAGGTTGTTTTCACTTAAAAATCGCTATAGAAATATAGTTTTATTTGAAAATTCAATATATTGTCTTCTGTTTTGCAAGAAAGCCTCGATGGAATGTTAGCTGTGCTCAGTCAACCTGGGGGTGATTTATTTATTTTAGACCTCTTTTGAAAGTTATACAAATCGTAGCCTTTATTTTTTATTTTTCTTCCGGTGCAAATCAAATGTTGCAATAAAGAAAGAAGAGTAGGCAGATACTGTGCCCTTTCCCCTTCCCTTTTTAACATTTTCCAATTAGCAGCTATCATGTGACCCCGGCTGAGATAGCCCCTCCTTCAAAGTGTCCAGCATTTTCTTAGGTTTCACCTTTGAACCTCACTAATAATAAATCTAAACACCGCCTGCCTTAAAAGGCAAGCCAGTAACTTTTTGCTTTATACTTCTATTCACATAGGGTTGCTGCTATTTTTTTATGTGTTAAAATTAAAAGCTTCAGTAGTTGAATAGAGATTTGGAAATCTCTTTTTTCTCTTAAAAATGGAGCAAATTTATAAAGACTGATGAAAGCAGAATTTGTGATTTTAATGACAGTTGTGTTGTTAATGAATTAACAATTGGTTTCAGATTCATTTGATAGGGGGAAATCATATTTGAGATAGAAAACCTGTATTTCCTTAAGAAATTGGGTTGTTTAAAATAATGCTAACTATTTTTATTAGTTTTCATTTCATTTTTACTACCACTAAATAAAACACGGAACATAATATTATAGCTAATAGTATTTTCCTAGAAGCATGTTTGTGAAATTTTATCATTTTAATAGCAGGATCCAGATTATATAGCAATAGGTATATTCCGAGGTCCCAAATGCCTTTTTGGTTATGTTATTCTATCTTGCTCTTCTGGATTTCTGTCCTCTGTTAGTTTATCTTTCAATCTGTACTCATCAATAAATTGCTAACCACATTCTTATACTTACTTTTAAAGCAATAAATTATTTTTAGAGATTTAATAACAGGCAAGCTGCACTTCAGAAAAGAGGCACACTATGATATTAAAAGAAAAATGAGAGTTAAGAATTCTGGAATATTTTATCTAGTCTAGGGCATATGCGACTAGCTCTGCAGCCTTTGAGAAACTTTTTATTAAGTCAAACACAGGAAATGTAGGTGAAGACTGTGGTCACCAATGTACAATAAAAGGGTACTTTTTGGTGTATATTGGTTGGAGTTTCAAGCTGTACCTCCTTTTATATCTGGTTGACTTTTTCCAGTGATTGGTGAATTGTGACTGTCATTGACCATTTGCTTCTCATTGTAAGAATGTAAAGATTAAATTACTGTGGCTTTTCTTGGCTTCAAACCTATGCTAATAAATGCAAGTCTTGTTGCGCTCTACTGGCAGAGGGAAATAAGTTACTTTTTAGCTGTCTTAGTTTTTCATTTGTAACCATATGACCCAGTATGCCACAAATAGCATGGCCAACTGCTGCAGAGTAACTAGGACATCTGAATATGGGACATGCATTGTTGACACTAAGCTAGCTCCAAAATGTTATATTTTATAGCCTTTTGATAAGAAGTAGTATTTGTATTAGTGCTTGCATTTGTTTGGTCTGATGACATTTAGTTTGTATGTTGTCAGTATGGATGTATGGTCTAGGGCACAGTGGAAACATTAACCAGCCCAACCTCCTATTTAGTACCCATCTCCTCCTAGTAGTGAAAAGCAGTTTATGGACACAACACCATGTCAGAAAATGTTCTAGTTCTACTCATAGGACTCCTCATGTTATCTATTTGTGAACAACATGCTTAAGTACTTCCCTACTTTCTCTTACATAAATTGGAGGAAACATTCCAGAAAAATGTTGGCAGATGAAAGCAAAAGGTACTTATAGGAGGCAGGCTGGCAGCTTCAGCCCTTGCAATGGCCTGAGAGTACAGGAAAAACCAGAAGGCAGTGTCAGAGAGGCAAGGTGAGCAGAGGTGGCAGTGGAGAGGGCTGCTTTGGAAAGGAGCCCACCTGCAAGGCCTATGTGATTTACTTCAGCGTGAATAACCAAGAGTTTGGCAGCAGCAAAACAAAACCTTAAAGAAAAGCACTATGTTGATATATTTTTTTTTAATTCTCAGTTGAACAATTCATGATTTCAGACTTGAAAATCAGGAACTCCCTCAGTGTGTATGGCATACTTTCACTCTTTTGAGATGTCTTCTTCCTCATCCCTTTAGAACATGGAGCTAGATATTCCAGGGAAATCATTCAGCATAGAGACTAGACTACTGATTAAGAAAAGTTTGGGTCGATGTTTAGTAAATTATAGATAAATGACAGCTGTTCATCACTGAGTATTCAGCTATCAAGGAACAACCAGCATACCATGTGTTTTGGCTCACTCCTGTAATCCCAGCGCTTTGGGAGGCCGAGGTGGGAGGATCACTTGAAGTCAGGAGCTCGAGACCAACCTGGCCAACATGGTGAAACCCTGTCTCCACTAAAAATAGAAAAATTAGCTGGGTGTGATGGCGCGCACCTGTAGTCCCAGCTACTTGGGAAGCGGAGGCAGGAGAATCACTTAAACCCGGGAAGTAGAGGTTGCAGTGAGCTGAGATCGCACCACTGCACTCCAGCCTGGGTGACAGAGCATGACTCCATCTCAAAAAAAAAAAAAAAAAAGAAGGAACAACCAGTTAAAATTGTAATAAATAAAATGTTATATTCCTCAAATACTTGTTCTCTTTGGAAGATAAGATTATTTTTGGAAGAACAGGGTGGAGACCTGCTCATAAAAATCAGATTGCCTTATAGTGCATCCCAAAGTACTCTGTTTTTTTGTTGTTGCCATAATACTTTGCTATACCAATTAGTGGGCAGGGATGGGAAGAGGGAATGAAAAAGTGTTTATTGAGCATTTACAATGTCCTGTTCTAGGTACTTAATATGCTTTCACACATATAATTAATATAATAACCCTGTGAAATAGATGATGTTATAATTTTACAGATGAGGAAACTGATGCCCAGTAAGGTTATTATGGAAATTATCTGAGGATACGCAGCTATTAAGTGCCTTCTCCAGGTATCAATACAGGTCTGACCCTAAAGCCTTTTCTCTTTCTACTTTGCTACACTTAAGTGGGACTTGATTAGGACTTTAACTTCTTTTCTGTATCAGAGGTTAATTGTAATTATCACATCCCAGTTCTAAACAGCGAACCATGTTATTGACAGTATCTTTTACATAATTAAATCTTGTATAGATGGTCAAAATTATTTCATTTTCTAATCAAATATTTGGTGAACACTCATGCAAAGTACTATTTTGAGCAGGATCCAGAAAAGCCACAAACTGTTATTCAAGGAGACTGCAATTAAGTCAAAGAAAAGACCAATGTATAAAATAGATAATAGCAATAAAACACAATGTAGGGTATCAGTGTTGTAGTCCTGGAGAATCCCAGAAAAAAGGGAAGTCAGTAAATACTGGAGTAAGTAAGTAAGGAAAGATTCATAGGAAATGGAACTTGAACTGGAACTTTATGTATGAATGGAGTTTATTCATTTAACAAATATGAATGCATATTTTCTGTGTCGATTACATATAAAACCCAGAAGAACAGCTGTGCTATGGAAAGGGGTGGATGGCCGTATTGATGAAAGGAGAGCATAGAGCCAATAGACATCATTGATTCAGTATCACTTCCTTTTTTTTTTTTTTTTTTGAGACAGAGTCTCGCTCTGTCACCTAGGCTGGAGTGCAGTGGTGCAATCTTGGTTCACTGCAACCTCTGCCTCCTGGGTTCAAGCGATTCTTCTGCCTCAGCCTCCCAAGTAGCTGGGATTACAGGCTCTTGCCACCATGCCTGGCTAATTTTTTGTGTTTTTAGTAGAGATGGGGGTTTCACCATGTTGGCCAGGCTGGTCTCGAACTCCTGACTTTAGGTGATCCTCCTGCCTCGGCCTCCCAAAGTGCGGGGATTACAGGCATGAGCCACCACGCCTGGCCAGAATCACTTCTCTTTCCTTACCTTGGAGAATGGTAGGCAGCCAGAGAAACCCTGTGAGAAACCAAGTCAACCTGATGTTTCCAAGTTAGTTTTTCTATAGCAACTTACACCACTTTTCCCTTATCTTCTCCTGTACCTTTTGTGTTAACCACACTCTCAACTACTTACTCTTCCCTGAACACAGCACATTCTTTTATCTCTGCAGGCCTTCATGCCTTCCATGTATTGCTCCTTTCATTATTCCTTCTGGAGTCTCAGCCCAGCTGTCACTTTCTATGTAAAGCCTCTCAGATCCTGCTGTAGGATTAGTTGCTTCTCTTTTTACACATTTTTCCCCTCTTACCTAACATTCAATATGATGATTACCTGTTTCTCTGGCTTTCTGTTTAAACTTTGAACTTCTTGAGGTAGACCCTGTGTCTTAAGTATTTTTGTATCCCAATATGTTAACAGTATGGCAGGTAGATGTTTACCATGCGTTTACCAAAATACAGTTAACAACAGGAAATAATCCTGACTTCTTAAAAGAACTTAGAATGATAGGATCATAGAGTGAGGGGGACCTTAGTGCTAACCCTTCACTTATAGATAAATAAATCGAGGCTCAACATAATAGGGGAAAAAGAAATAAAAGCCCAAAGGAAAAATGGACCACTCCTATAGAAACATCAAAAGACAGTGGTGTTTCTGCGGTTGTACTTCCACCTTGGCCCTGAACTTCTTGGCAGCCAAACGAAAAAAGGGAGAGATGGGAGCTAGTAACTTCTTTCAATCGTAAAGGAAGGATGTTGGCTTTTCCCAGCACTGGCTACTTAAATGTTATCACATGAATTTCTAGAATCTGCCCTGAATATCTGACCTCAACAACTTTATATAAATAAGTGCATAAGTAGCAGGTATTGGCCCCAGCCAAAACTTTTCATAGTAAATATAATAAAAGATTTTATAAAGGTAATTCTGTGAAGGTCCAAATATATAATAATTAGGCGTATTGATTTATATTAAGTACATAACTGCACTGTTGTAGAGTCTCAATGAAGAATATAGACAAAAAAATCATCCCTGAAGAAACTTTGGGATCGCCCAAGGTCACAAAGCTAGATAGCAACAGAGCTAGGATGAGACTCTGTATCTTCTGAGAAGATAAGAAGAGGGAGCTGAAAAAAACCAGGAGATTTTCCATTCTACCCGTCATACTATTTTTTGCCTTTGCAGAATTCTGTGTTAACTTCTTTCAGTGCTTACAAGTAAATTAAACTGAATTCATTTTTTCCAAGAACTGGAATTAGTTGGTCCCTGTTCCAATGTGGACAAATACCTTTCTGAACATGGGATTTAAGCTTTTTAGACAAGGCATATCCCATGTAGTGCATTTGAAAACATGGTGGCAACAGCTGGTCACAGGTGGGAACAGCATGCTCCTTCAGATCGCCCACTCAGCTACATGTAAAGGCTTCAGAACAAATGCTTGTTTAGTCACTACTACAATTATTTAACTATGTCTAATATACACAAAAGAAAATATATTACTATTGGAAATTACATTTCTTAAGAAAATATTTAGGATAGTCAACTGGTGCATCATCCAAAATGAAGACTTAGTCTATTTCATCATCCAGTACGTATTTATGGAACATCTTTTTATGTCCTGCAATGGGAGGCATACAGTTAAGTGCACGTCCTTCCCCTGATCTTAATGAGTTTGTACTTTATTTTAGTTGAAGGAAAAAACTAATGTACACAAGATCTACTGAGGAATAAATGCTTGGCTTGAAATGAGAGATATAAATGTGGATTCGTTAATTCAGAGAAAATTTCATGACAACTGAGTAACTTGAGTCAGGTCTTAGTCATTGGACAGGATTTGGCTGAGGGAGAGGAGATGTCTCTGGGAAGCGAGCACTACATACAGAGGTAGAATGAGTGTAGTGCAGAAGGTTGTACTGTGCCGGCTAGAACAGTGACAGGAAAAGGTTGCTAGTAGGGTGGAAACAAGCTAAAGTCTATAGTTAATGCAGTGGAGAGTTAGTATAAGTTCTTGAGCAGCTGGGTAAACTGATGAAAAGAGTTCCTGGAAAGAACAGAGAGGCAGCATTGATAATGCAGTAATCCAGGGCAAGGTGATGAAGGCCTGAATTAGTGGTGCCAGTGAGAATAAAGTGGAATGGGTGAACCTGAGAACAGTTAATAGAGTCATGTATCGGTGGGTAAAATACTGTACACTGTATACCAAAGTCACTCTCTACTGAGCATGACATGATCTTCTTTGCCTAACATTATCTGCGAATCATCAGTCTGAATGTCAGTTTTTACTCTATGGTATTGTAACTGTCGACTTTGTAGAAAATGGAATTAAATATATCATGACTCAGGGATATAAACTAAAATTTGTTATGAGAATTAAATTCTTACCATCAGCTTCCTTGTCTTTGTCTCTCTTGCTTTGAAAATGGAGGATACAATGCAAGAAGGAAAAACAGTACCACTAGGGAACTTAGTGTCTTTAGTCAGGTTCCTGAATGGTGGTGCTCAAACATCATGGAGGTCCTTAAAGATTGTGCCAGTTTCCTCATTTAACAAGTTAGGAATCTAAGATTCAGGTAGTTAATGTGTAGATAGTAATAGTAAAACACTGAGGTTGTGCAGTTCCTGTTGTGCATTTTAAAGATAACCTTTTGAAACGATGGATGTATGAGAAATGAGAGGATTCTTACAAAGTTTCTAATCAGAGTTAATAAAAAAGAGACTAAAGAGGTAGCCTTGATGAAAGTATTTATACACTTTAAATAGGTATCTAGTCTTCATAGTACTACAGTGTTTATGAATAAAGATATCACAATGAAGAATACTTGGAAAACAATAGTCAAGTCCGTTGGTTCTTAAACTTGCTGTATTTTATATTTTGTGAATAAAATTATTTTCGTTTTCACAAAAGGCTGGTGTGTTTTGAAGCACAGATACATGTTTGGAAAAAGGACACAAAATTTTTTTAACATTGCAAACACCTGTTGCTTTCAAATACATCGGTAACTAATTTCTGAAAGGGTTAGTACATTATTAAATCTTATTAATGTTTTAGGTTGCTGTTAAGTCAGCATTCTTTTACCATATCATTGGCAGAAAGTGGATTAACATACTCGATAAATGACAGTCATGGTGGAAAAAGATTTCAGTAAATGTTGGGGCCTTATTTAAGTGTAAAATAATATTCCAGCAGAGAAAGAAGATTTAGTTAATGAGTAAATACTACTATTATGTTGGATAAAGTCTCTGTTTCACTTTATAATAACTAGTCCTTTTTCCTGCCTTCTTACCCAGTCACTCTTACTGCTCAATAAATATTAATGGGGGCCTAAAATTTCAACTACAAAATAAAACAAACAAAATGATTATAATGGTATGAAAATTGAAAACATGGGAGTTAGATCACAAGCATTCACTACCGCCTTACGATTATTTTCTCAGATTACTGGGCAAGTTTGGCTTTTCTTTGCTTCTTTGATTGCCACACTACATTTTGCCTTGAAGCCATCCATTTTGCAGATACTGAATTTCTTTTGAGTACTGTTTTTATACAATAAGCATCATTACACCTCTGGATCTTGATAGCATTACTGCGGGAGGAGAAAGCAGCTTTGTGTTAGTAATTACCTAACATTGTCAGAAGCTGACTGCAGGCCTCTTTCTAGTGATAACAGAATAACCGCATAATGTAGCTTTATAGCACATGATTAATAGAAAATAATTACACGTCCTACAAAGGGATGCAATATTTCTTATAAATTGACTAGAATGGTTTCCTGTAGATTAAAGGACTCTTCATTATTTTATCAGTCCTGCTGAAGTACAGTCACTTGCCTATGTTAGCATTTCAGTTGATGTTAAGAGCTGAATAGGTGAAGGATACCAGATGGCAGACCTCCTTGTACCTGAGACCCTGTGTTCCATAAAGATTACATGATGCTTCCTAACCTTTCAAAGATTTAGACAACAGCCTGGTATGGTTTGTCTTTTTATTTTTTGTTTGCTAAGAAGATAAAGTTTGAGAGTTTTCCTTTTTGTTTTTTAAATGATGCACCTGTGACTTTATAATTAGTTTGTGGACTGGAAAACAACATTGTATCAGTTGCATTATTTTCCACTGTAAGTAATATATCATTCATAATCACATTTGTTTGGGGGCGGAAAAGAGAAAAGGCAAAGACAGGCAGATTTTCTTTTTCAGAAGGAAACCTTGTATGATATTGAATGTTCAGGCCAAAGTTTAGAATACTGTACTCCAAGAAGCATTTTCATTCCAATTTATAGGCAGCAAATGGTTTAATTGGGATTCATGTTGCTCAGGAGGCTCATACAGAGAATGATAATGATAAACGTAAAAAGCTCCTGTGTTTGCAGTCTTGTCAACATACTCTAATGGCTGCAGTGTAAATCCATAAATTTGCCTCCAGTATTTTTACCTCACTATATTTGATCATAATGCATTAATTCCAAACAGGAATATAATTTGCAATTCTTTACAAATATAAGGTAATAAATATTCTGGTTTTTAGTTTTACCTTTTCTGATTTAAATCTGATATTTTAGAGTATTTTTATGAAGTGTATATTTCCTGTGTTTTTCAATTATTTTAAATTAAGTGAAGCATTTAAGATTATTTTAGTCTAAACCTTTTTTCTCCCTAGAGTGTTACTTTTAAGGGATTTGTTCATAGTTGATTAAGCTCCTCCCTGCTGTTTACCACTATGCTTTCTAGTTAATAAATCTTACTATTCTACCATAGCACAGAATTCTCTCGACTGTGAAGTCTGCCCTTGTTGATGTGATTTCTTGGGAACTAATTTCTTAAATTTGGGTGTGAGTAGCTTTTTGAAAATGATAACATGCCTTTAGTTGATAGCACAGACTATGACCAAAGTAGAATATTATAAAGTAATAACTTTCTGGCTTATAATTTGAATTGAAGCATTGACCCCCAGATTGAGGGCCATTCTCTGGAAGCAAGTGTAAGCCAATAACATGTCCTCTCATTGAATGTTTTCTATGTCTGTCATTGGGGAGCAGGGGGCTAGTTCATTTTCTCATTCCAAATAATCAGTTTTAAAATCTTACATTAGCATTGAGTAAGAGCTTTGACACTCAGACCTACCCTGTCAATTATCCATTTTGAAATCTTACAGTAGTCTGTGAAACTGTTAAGTACAGTGTGTTTTTTAAGCATTAGGCTCTAATTGTATTCATTGCCTTAAAAATAGAAAAGGGCAGTTTTATGAGGTACCTATTAAGATATAATGGTTGCTAGTCGTGACTTTCAGTAAGTTAGTATTTTCTTCTGATAAATATTCCTGCATAGATTATAGCCATCATTGGGTTCTGGGCATCAGAGTATCCTCGTTGCTTAGTTGTCCACTGAGTTCACACTATCAGTGAACTTTAAAAGTTTAAAACTTAAAATCTTGAGTTTACTGCCTCACAAGCCAGAACTGTGCCCTCAATAGAATAACAATTGCAGGAGTGGTCTTTTCTCCCCTCTCCCCCTCCACTTTGTTCTTCCAATAAACCTAATCCTGATACTGCCCACTGTTTGAAAAAGTGCCTATGGATTTTATCCTATAATCTCTCTATCGATAGACTACATATCAATACATACACGCTAATGTAATGCTACATTTCTATTAAAGAATTGCATAATTTTCCTTTCTGATGGTCAATAGCATACTAATCAATACAAATGTTAAGTCTGTACTAGTATTAACATTCCCTTCCCACATATAACTCAATATACATATGCACATTTATCTATGACTCAGATGCTGGAAAATCATAACCTGTTAAATTACTTTTGGGATTGATGTTAAAAATTTATCTTATATGAAAAATTAAATTTGAGCACTACAGTGCTTGTGAAGAGTATTGCTTTTGGAAGATATTATTCTTGAAACTTGTAATTCATTTTACTTTGTTTGTATCTCACTACACATAAATAAATTTGAGATAAAAATACATTAGTCAATCTGGCAGACATATGAGACCGGTTATGGAGTATTCACAATGCCTAAAGCAGTGGTGTATCTGTCAAAGGAGGAAAAAGTGGGAGAAAAGGAGGCATAGGTTTTTTTATCTCAGGTTGCAAAGTAAATGCAGAGGTGACTCATCAACCACTGTGTTTTAGAGCTAGATTAATATTTTGCCTTTATAACTTGCGATACTTTTATTTCCTATTGATCTTGACCTTTAAATTCCTTCTACCTCTCCTTTATCTAAGGTAGTTTATGGTCAATAATAAAGGAATAATAAATGCCTTAGGGAAACTATTTTAAAGGAACCTGTTTGTGAATTATTTTTTAAGCATTTTTTTTGGTATTATTAGTGTTTCCTTATTCTCTAATTTATCTGTTAAACTGTGTATATTAGATTTACTTGAGAAGGGGCAGACCTCTGTCAACATTCTAAATCATTTTAGGTCATATAAGTTTAAGAAATAAGTAGTTTATTGTTAAAAAAAAAAAATTTTATCCTTGCTAGATGATAAGCTTCTTGAAGGCAAATATAATAGCTTAAGGATCCTGGCTTTAACCTTCTATAGCCTCTAAAGGTGTTCCCAGGCTTTGTGGAGAGAGGGTGTCCCCGAGAGAAGGCTTCCTGAGGTAGTTTCATTTTCTAGGTTTTCATGAGTGATTGTTTCTGTGCCCAGTAATAAACAGGCTTTGTGTTATACCTTAATTTAAATCATTGCCTAACAGCATTTTAAAGTGTCCAGAAACAAAAAGATGAAAATGTTTACATTTGCAGCTCAAGTTCTTTTAACTTTATAAATAGAAATAACATTTCTAAGAAGTTGCATACAAACGACACCAGTCTAAAGGTTAATATTGCATATTGTTTTCAATTAGGAATACAATAGATACGGCTGGTGGGTAGGAGAAATGAAGGGAGCCATTGGCTTGGTGCCTAAAGCCTACATAATGGAGATGTATGATATTTGAGAGTCCTGGGTAAGTACATTTTAATCCAATATTCTGTAATAGCTCATATGTTCTCTTGGTCTCTTCGTTATGAGTCTTTGCCTTTTTAAAAGTCTTTAGAGTTTTCTGAAAACACAGAGATTGTGCCCCCAAATCTTTTTTGTTTTATTTGATCTGGTTTAATTTTTAAAATAAGAATTTTTAAAATAAAAACTTCATGGAATTTACTTTGGAAATGAATAGATTATTTAGAAAAAGTTCCTTTGATAGTAACCAGCTGTTTTCCCAAACTTCCTCCTTTTCAGTAAAATACCACTTTTATGGCCTTTCTGAAGAGTTGAATTGACAAAATGTTGAGTAAAAATACATTTTTCCTAGACTAAAAGTGTAATTTTTTTAAGCAGGAAAAATCAAGTTTCAACTGAATCAAAAATTAAAATGCAGCTTTCCCTTTCTTCTGCAGAAAAGGAAAATTCTTCTGCTTGTCTGCAAATGCTTTGGATTTAGAAGTGTCATGAAAGCATGGGTGACAGCTCCTAACCTCTCCTTGTTTTGTTAAACATTACTTGTCTTTAACTGTTATTTTATGCAGTCGCTCATTAAAATATTCCTCTGATGTGAAATTAAATGAAGGGTATTAATGTAAATTAGATGCAACCAGTAAAGTTATACCTGTTGCTATTTTGCAAAGAAATAATTATAGTTTTTATTTACCCATTTGATTTGTGTGAAGAATTCATCACTATTTTATACATACCGTTTAGTCTACTATAGTATAGTAGGCTACTATTGCTACTTCTGGTGTGAGTTGTAATGTTTCTTAATCATTGGAAATCAATTATTTTTAGAGTGTAGTATATAATTTTATAGCATTTTAAATTTAATGTATCATGCAAGTTTTTTTGGTTGATACTAAATAATGTGGTTGCTAAACAAAGAATGCTAAAGAATGTTCAAGCTTTGTAGGTAACTTTATTGTTATTACTTATTTTCACACATTTACTTCCTATAGCCACAAGAAAGAAAAAATGATGGGGTTGCAAATGGCAGTGTGCTGTCACCTGCAACACAAGTACATACCAGAAGTATGACTCATGCAAAGCATTTTACCATACAAATATCCTGGTGCGATGATGGGCCTGGCAACATTTTCTACTGTACTTTTGTTTAAATTCAATGAAACAAAAAATTCATAAGAAATTCCATCCTACCCCTAACAAAATGGTATAAAGAATCTCCCAGCCTGGCCAACATGGTGAAACCTCGTCTCTACCAAAAAGTAGCCAGGTGTGGTAGTGTGCTCCTGTAGTTCCAGCTACTTGGGAGGCCAAGGCACGAGAATTGCTTGAACAAAGGAGGCAGAGGTTGCAGTGAGCCAAGACCACGCCATTGTACTCCAGCCTGGGCGACAGAGTGAGACTCCATCTCAAAAAAAAAAAAAACGAAACAACCAGAATCTCAATGTATTCTCAAAGTAAAAAGGCATAACCAAGCACTCTCTTATCTTGCCTTATTGCTATGCTATGTACGTCCCACTGCAGAACAGCAGATTTGAGACTTTTCTATGTACTTCAGAGCACTGAAAAGAAAAGAAGAGTTTGGAGAGTAGAGTGTAGAAATCCCAGTGGTAGCAGGTACCAACAGGTGAGCAGAAAGGTAGTTTTAGCCTGACATTTGAGTTATACTCTGTGCTGCCTGAGCAAGATTTATAGAATCATATAATTACCTTTTCATGTATATTTGAAATCAGAAGTGTTTAAAATGTCTATGAGACACCAATATAGCCTTAACATATGTCAAAATACATTGCTGATTAATTATTTGGAATACACATAAACTCCTAATATTGAATCATTACTTATCAGGTATTATCTTTTTGGAACTTTTCAATATCTTTGCTTTATAAAGATTCTAACCATGCATCTGAGCTGGTAATATTTTAAAATCTCCATTATTTGTGTAAAACTGTTTATAAGCAGTGTTTGAGAGGGTCTGTTTTACCATTATCCCCTCAATATCATGATCATCCAATCTCAAATGTAAAAAAAAATAAAAGGAATTTGATTTTAGGGATTGTGAGTAAATAAGTTTATATATATAGACATTGTGAAGTTAAAGTTGTCAGAAATTACATTTGTGCAGTTGTTACCTTTTCCTCACGTAGTGCCATTGAAATAGACTGAAATCATCTTGGCAAAAGTTGGACAACCGAAGACGAATTTAGTGGACTGGTTTTCAAAACTTGAGCAGCTGAGAAGCAAAAGCCGTTGTTTTCAATGACAATGTAGCCTTTGTGGATTTGGGTTTGTGCTTTGGGCTGAAAAGAAGTTTTTAGTCCTAGACCAGTAGATGGCAGCAGCTTTTCATTGCAGACGAAACCACTTGAAACCCCTCCCCCATGGCACAAACTCGCCCATGATGGAAAGTGTTTAGATCTCTGCCTCCTTTTACAGTTAATCCAGGAGAGGGAGTCCTTTGCCAACTGATGACCAACAGTTCCAAGCCAGATAGTCTCAAGAACAGTGACAGTACAGAAATAAGGTGTTATTTCTGTTCAGAACTCCTCCGGCCTTTGTTCTTTTAAAACTTGAATGTAGGTGGGAGACATAGGAAAGGAAACAAAAGACTTAAAACTGGAGTGACAGGACAAATAATCATTACTTTCAATTCATGACTGCTTTATATTCATTTGATGAAATCATTTGTATACAAACCAGGGAGAAACTTTTCTTTATACCCTTGACGATATATCACATACTCTTCAAGATCATAATAATATCATTAATATGAATTTAAACAACATGGCTTGTTAGAAAATACGCTAATTGCTATGGTCTCATTATGTTTGCTTAGCTTTTATTTGTTTTTCTGTGAACAGTTAGCTAATTTTTTTCAAAGGTGATTGTAAATCATATTTTATATAGCATTTTGCTTATTTGCTCTGTACTGAATTTGTACTCTATTGCCATTAGATCTTACAATAATGTTCCACTCTGCAAATTTTTAAGGTTCAAATAAAGTTTAATTGTTTGCAAACTGTTATGATGCTAATAATTCAACAGCCTGCTGTGTTACTAATGAAATTACTTTGTTATGATTAATTTGGAAAATAGTGTGTTGATTGTAGTAATTAAGCACAACAAGGTGAAGTAAATGATTCTAATGCCATCTGGCCTCCAAACTGAATGAAGAAATGAAATAGGGCTGTCATCTGAATTTATTCAAAGAAGTAAGGATAATACAAATGACTTTCATTGCTTTAGGATTTACACTTAACACAGCTCACTCCATTCTATTTTTGTCACTTTGCTGCATATGACACTTTCTTTTATGGAAAAAGAATGCCGTTTAGTCCAGCAAGTGTTTTGAATACTTTGTTTTATTGTAAGCTGATTATTTTTACTGTGTGCTAATTTAATTACAGATAATTATGTAAAGTGTTATAGGACCATGGGAAAAAAAATCACTTTTCAATCATGTGTAGGTGAAATCTATATATGTAGGATTTCATTTTTGTTTTATTTCACTTTTGCTATCAGTACACAACCACTTTGAATATAGCCTTGCACAAAGAGTAGGGCATCCATTCAAATGTTTCTTAAACGTGTACAAAGGCTCACTCTTTGTTCTTATGATTTCTACTTTTTATATAATTTCATGTAATTTCTGCACCCTACTACTTGCTACTCATTCATAAACTGGTACTATCCAGGGTCATACTTTAAAATAGAACTGAGTTATATATTATGGATTCAGATTTGCAGTTCAGCCATTAGAAGAAAATTAACCCTAATATGCATGTTGTTTAAGAGCTTGAACTTCATCAGTGAGACTGAGTGAAGCATTGTGAGAATTTTTAAGTAAAATTCTAAATTTCAGATAAATCAATCATTTGTATTTCATTGGTTGGAGTTACAGACACACACCATATAGAGATCACTTTTACTTATCTTGAGTTTAGTAGGTTCATGAATATTGAAAAGCAATCCACATGGTAAAGAAAGAGGTGGTGAAGAGTGGAGATCAAAACATGATCAAGATATGGAAAACACAGCTTCACTCAAAGATTGAAAGAATACTTTGTGTATGTGAGTGTGTGTGTGTGTGTGTGTGTATACACTGTATATATATATAAAATAAAAACATTTGATGAATATGACCTCATTTATCAGTAATATACTTAGTATTCAAAAATACAGAGAAACAAGCACTATATTGTTAAAATATTATTATAAAAGTTTAATAGATACTCAAATGCACCACAGTTTATCCTCTGGATTGGGAACAAGAGATTTCTAGACATCTCAGCTTTAGCCAGTTTCTTATACACCTACTGCCTTATAGTTGAGTTCTTCCAGAATATGTGTTAGAACCCGTGATAGTATACTATTTTATGATGAGATAAATACTTTAAAAATTATATGATCACAGTAGCATGGAATGACATTTTGTTAATGCTGTGTTTGAGGGGCTTTTTCTTGTTTCTGCTAGTAGAATCTGTTCTACCATTACTTATACACAAACATTTATTGCTAGCATGGTACACATTATATGGTGTGGATCCAGTAAATATTTGTTAATTAACTGATTTGGCACCCCACAATATCTCAAGACCTAAGATTTAAGAAGAAAAGAGCTTGACTAGTAAACTTAATAGAGAAAATGCCTTTATACGGTTCGTATATCCCGTAATACTATCAACAAGTAGGCTGGGTTTTATTGTTATAACAGAATTGAGGGAGATTGTGAATAATAAGAAAGCTGAATTGTGGTACATTGTCCTTAGATGTTTCCTTGTTTTCTTTCCTTGTGTTCAGTGTTGTGACCTCAAATAAGGGGCACAAGTGCCTCCTCAGGCACCTTGGGGCAAGTGATCTACTTTCACTTTGCAGTGAGGCATCCCATATCATTCCACTTGGGTAATATCAGAGAAGCCTTTCCTGCATCTGATCTTGAAAACATTCTAGCTGTTGCCTTGGGCAGATCAAAAATTTCTGCAAGTAAGTGGGAAGTTTCACAGTTGCCGCCAAATCTAATCATAATTTAGCTTTTGTCCTTTTTGTTAACTTTTATTCCCTGTTTATTTAAAGTTGTATGATTATGTTGACTGGAGTGCTTTGAGTCCCCAAGATGAAAGGAACCGTAAATGCAGAAAGTCGCCTTAGTCATACTACTGCTCAGTTTAGGTCTTTGGTGTTGAGAGAGGTGGCTGGAAGTTGAGCAAGCCAAAACACTTTAATATGTGCAAAGGTGTGAATATAGAAACTGCTCCCAAAGCCCATCTCTTAAGTACCTTTCTTAATGCTGGGACTTTGGAAGGTGTTTCCCTAGGTTTCTCTCCTCTTTTTTTTTTTTTCCCAGTTTTCTTTTTTGTTATCCTTTACTCGGAGAGGCAATATAGCACAGCCCTTGTCTGTTTTCTGTTTATTGGCCTCAACTTTCTAATATAAAAATATCACTCCTGCTAGAGTAAAAGCAGATGCCATTTTGTAGCTTGAACTGCAATTTACTTCTTGTTTAAGGAAAGTGTCACACAGGTACTCTCAAAGGAGAAAATTAATGACACTAGCGTATGCTGGTTAGAGACAGCTGCTTTCGTGGAAGAGAAAATTCCAACAAGTAAGCAGATTCCCATACACTACCCTCCCCTCCCAGCTCCATGGGAGTCTATTTAGAAAATCTTGTGTTCTTTATCACATCAAATGTGATGATAACAATTTAACTAAGACTAGTAATAGTAATAGCTAACATTTACTGTTTACTATTTGTCATGCTGTGCACTTTTCATTCACTTCTTATAACAACCCTATGAAGTAAGTTCTGTTATTCATTACCATTTTCCCGATTAGGAAACAGGTTAAGTAATTTGTCCCCAAAGCCTTAGGGTAGTGAGTTACCCAACCAAGCCTCATACCAGCCTCCGTACCCTGAATTCAACACTATTCTGCCGCCCAGTACCGTGATGAATTCAAACCAAATGCTTACTTAGATTATTTGCATATAATAGTCATACAACAAATGCTTGTTGACCACTGATGATGTCACCATTTCTATAAAATAATCTGAAGCACGTGAAAAGAATCATTCAATAATTGACAATTGGATAGCTGAATTTGGCTCACTAGTCAGTAAAGCATACCACGGTGATCATATCATATCCAAAGCAGCTGATTCGCAATGGAGAAGAAACTTCTATGCAGGAACACTTGACCTTCCAGTCCCGATGAAAATAGGAAGTCAATCAAAGCAGCAGAGTCCAGAGAGGACACCAAGCCAAAGCCACCCTTTTCTAAGGACCTTTTCCCGTCCTTTCCACCTCCTCCAATGTGAAGCCCAGTAAAGGGACCAGCCGGGGGAGCCTTGAAGAGGACTGTAAATCCAGCTGCTTCTGTCTCAAATAGTTGTTTTTTAGGGGATGGGTTTTAATTCATAGGTTTAAAAAAATGGTTTAAAGGATTATTAAACCGTACAATCAATAAACTTCATTGTAAAACATGTATAATTTTGTAACCGAGTGATGGCAATGTCTGACATGACTTTTACTTGTTGAGATATGAATTTAAGAAGAATTTTCATTGGAATATCTGATACGTAAGTACGTACAAGGTCTTATTCCGTGGACACCCAAGTAGTGCCTTGTACTGGGCCTCATAAAGACTTCTGTTGTGTTTTTTGAACAAATCCTTTTTAAATATTTTTGTACTTCAGTGATTGGAGGCTGAGGAGTGGGGAGAGTGAAAAGATTAAGAGATAAGTAAGGACTAACATTCACTACTAGGCTCCAGAATTTAACCAGAGAGGTGGTAAAATTGAGCCCTCTCACAGTCTAAAATATACCCTGTAGTACTGACTGTCTTATAGCCCGAGAGAAAGGGTGTACCAAAGTTCCATTTTCAAGGGGTATTTCATTCTGTAGAGTTATTCGAAATGTTTCCATGCCGACTACTCAGAACATCATGCTTCTGAAGGACAAGGAGCGGATGACTGCATTATCCTGATCTCCAGCTGCCCACCAAGTAGATCTCAATGGTGTAAAATAACCTGTCCCATCTAGGATACCCTACTAATTCCTAATTCCCAGGTCAAGCGCCTGTGGTCCGTAGAGTCTCTGTTGCTCCCTGCTTTCATCTCCTTGCGCCACTTTCCTCCTCCTCCTCAAGCTATTCCAAGGAGCTGGAGTCATATGAGCCATGAGATGTTATAATTCTTATCGCTCTGCATAGTTCACAATGTCAAGTGTGCCCTCTACTTTCTGGGAATCCAGCAAAAAAACAAGATGTATAACTGTGTGTTTATCCTGTTATAAGCATCCTGAATTGAAAAACTGAAATGTAGCAATCTTGTGAGTGTGTGTTGTTATCTCTCTGTTGCTTTGCTTCAGTTGGTCAGCATGTTTGCTTTATTCTTTATTATCGTCTCGGGGCTTGCTATTTTTCTTCCTATCTATTTAAATGATTCCATTTTGAATAAATTACATTTAAGTGCCATCCTGTACAAGGGGTGTTGCAAACATAGAATTTGACATAATATTTCCCAAGTAGATTCATAGTCTAAATAAGATAGGGCATAAACACGGGGAAGGAGAAGGACAGCCGCATATAACCTTACCTTAGTGCAGCTCTTAGCAGGTGAAGCCACTGGCAGTGTCCTAAGACACAGAAGGTTCTCTGATTTTGTGATATCTGAACCTTAGGGATTATCTGGGAAACAAACTGGGAATCTTTTCTTCTGTATGTATTTTTAAAAATAAACGGGAAGGGAAATGCAAGGGCTTCAGCATTGTTTCAGATGAGAATATTTATTTTTTTAAAAAATTCCAAAATGCTTGTAGCTACTGAATTAAGTGTGAGGGGAAGCAAAGACCTGTGTATATGAATAATGTGAACGTCTTTTACAGAGTTGCTACCAGTTATGGTAACAACTCTGGAAGCTGAGAGTGACCCCCTACCCCTTTAGGAGTAAGGACTCTTTTTCCTTCAGTTGGGGACAGAGTTGTACCAGCAGCATTCAGCTGAAAGTGAGTAGTAGTAAGAACACTGGAACTGGAGTCAACCAAAATTCTAGTTTCACTCGCTAGTGCCTTGTGCCCTAGAATAAGTTTCCTTCCCTGCGGAATACCAGTGGTGCCTGTTCTCTCTGCCCTGTCAGGATTGTGGTTAGGCTCAAGTGAGATTATGTTTAGAAGTGACTTGAAAAATCAACAGTAGTGTCAAACATGGCTTTCCTGCATTTAAAGATATGAGAACTGAAATGAAACAATGATCAAATCATGTCTCCTTCACACCGAAAGCTAGCAAGGGAAAAAAATTTTGATACTCAGCATTGGCTGTAATACTACTTGAAATAATTTTAGTGAGCCCTTGGTATTATTATTTATAGTAAAAATTGATGTAAATAATCCTAGAGGAGTTTGAGATTTGATTCTCCTTTAGTTTTCAATGCATTTTTAAATCAAGTCATTGGCTTCCAAGCTATGGTCAATTTCTGTTAATGGTGATTGTAATCACAGAGATGTTACTTCTGTCTATAAAGTTTCTAAATAAACTTTTCTCATGATATTTAAAACCACCAATCTGCTAATAATAGTCTTTAGGTGTATGTTGTTTGTAGTTGGTTGGACTTAGCAGAGAATTAATTTTTTTAAACTGACTTTCTAAGGAAAATTTTTGTACTGACTTCCTTTGCCCATTATCTAATCCTTTTATGAACTGTTTCTTCCAGATGGGTATCTATGAATGTTTGTGTGTGAATACACACTTTCTAGTTAAAAAACATCAGATGCATATCTAGGAGTGACACAATTTTATTTTCTCTAATTAGCCTTGTAATATAGCACTAATCTTGGTTTGTAGTTTGTGAAAATATGGGGCTAGAAATAAGGGCAAACCAGAAGCTCATTACATGTAACCTTAATGCTTTAATGTTATAACTTTAGGCAAAGCTAATAAAAGATGCAAAGGACTCTTAAATAATTTAAATTATCTAAAATATTGAGCATATTCCTTCAAATAATAATGGCTTTCATGATCTGATTTTTTAAAAATTCATTTCTCATGTGAATAACTTAGAAGATATCAAAGTAAGTTTGAGTTTATTTAAGATTATTAAGTATATTTGTTATGCAGAGTTGCCGAAAATTCCATTTTCTAGTCTAGCAATTGTAATCTATAGCGTGATATAGTACACAATTCTGGTAACATCTGATGATGCCATGATAGTATAGAGTTAATTCTTAGCACTTCTCTTTAAAATGGTGCTTTATGATGTGATTCCTTGATTATTTTGAACCATTAGTCAATTCTGTCAGCTTAAAAAATAGACACATTGTGTACCTGCTATTACTGCTTTCTAAAATCCAAGCTTCTCTTACCATCTTAACCTTACCAATTTAAGCTGGGAAACTATTACTTTTATAATGTATTTATATTATTATCATTACATACTCTTTTGATAAAGGAAAACAATGAGACTACATTAAATTGTGGCAACTGTGATTAAAGATAAGTCTGTTTTATAAACTTTTCCTAAATGATTATAGTAGAGAATTTCAAGCTATAATTATACCATCCTTTGCTTCTCCTAATGCTGTGATCTATAGCAATAAATACTCTATATTGATACTACTTAATTCTAATGGATGTATACTGAGGCTGGAAACATATTATAGCTTAACATTTAGTGCCTTAATTTTTAAACAGTTTTGAAATTTAAAAAATTGATACGATTGCCTGAATATTCTTCTGTTATTGGATCCATTTCATGCTATAAGATT
The DNA here is from genome assembly GCF_002776525.5 of Piliocolobus tephrosceles. Taxonomy (NCBI): domain Eukaryota; kingdom Metazoa; phylum Chordata; class Mammalia; order Primates; family Cercopithecidae; genus Piliocolobus; species Piliocolobus tephrosceles. The sequence continues at coordinate 54,325,587 of NC_045441.1, forward strand.
ATTCTCATTTCACATCTTTCCTAAAGATTATTTTGTTCACAATGTATTTTTACTGACACTTCATTGCTATTTTTGCATAACTGAAAATCTGTCATTTTCATTTTAGCTCAGTTTGGAAACATGAAAACCATATCAGAGCAACATATTAAAGATTAGTATAGAAACACACAAAAAATGAAAGAGCCACATAGAGATAAATTTAGTCAAATTATTCAAATGTGCCATTTTAATCCATTAATCTGGTTCGAGGCTGCTTAAGAGAAATATTTCTCTCTGAGTTTTTCTCTTAAAAAAAATGTTGAGAAGAGAAGCATCTCATCTAAAACAATTACAATGGGGATTTTGTTTTTTGAAGAAAAGGGTAAAGCAAGAGCTGCCCTAATACTCTGCCATAATTTATTCTTAGTCATAAACAGATTACCATTTACACACTAGGTATTAAAAGCTAGTTATAGTGATTAAAGGTTGTCTTTCTAATGCTGTGTATTAAGATATCCAATACAAAATTTATTTTCAACCTATTTTGGGGCCACAAGGGAAGTTGTTTTTCTTATGAAGGGAATTCTGTATTTTACTTCATTATTTATAAATATATATATATTTAAAACTGTACACACACACACACACACATATAACTGGGAAGGGGAGAATGGGAGCTGGTTGTTTCTTTGAATCCTAATACAGTATGTCTTCTTAATGAACCTGCCGCATTGCCCAGAAAACAGCTCCCTGCAAATAAACATGCTAGAAGTGATTTAGCCACAATGTCCAGACTGTGTAAACATCTAATTATTACAATAAAATTGTCAATAAATTTACATTACTGCTCCCTTTTCAAACGTTAACCAACTTTTTCTTCACTTGATAAAAGGGCATAAATTGTATTTTTATGTGTTGGTGTTTTTGTTTTCATTACACTTCTTGCTGCACTCTAGACAAAAGACCTCAAGCCTTAATGCCCTGAGTTATTCCTGGATGAAGAAAACTCCTACAGTTGTTTATTAATGTAATGTGCAGTGTTCCTTTCACAGTGAGATAGACATGGAGCCCTTACAATCTGATCTTTAGTCACGGCATGTTTTAAAAAGCCATAAAGCCTGTATTATTGTAGTCACTGCAGCTTTAAGAGAGACACAAAGAATTAAGGCCCTTATAATCCACTATTAGAATGGGAATTTAAGTTACATTAGAAGCGAAAGATAAAATGGCAAAATGCAATAATTTCCTTTAATAAAGATTATGTCCAGTTTTCAGAATTATGATATCATGTTGAACATAATTGTGGAATAAGCCCCCGCCCCACCAACACACGGATTTCTTATATAACTGGTACATTAACATTAGAAAAGCAGAGTGATATTGAATTCTAATGAGGTCTGGCCTATATGCTCTGCTAGGAGAAGAATGAGGATAATTCATTTGTATTCTACAAAGCACTTGGAAATCCACGCGCATCCCTGTGGCTTCAGCACGTGGTGCTGATCATCTGTTCCTACTTGGAGTTGTTGGGGGGGTGGGGGGGGGGAGGTGGGTATTCATTGCTTTGAACAGCATCTGAGCTGGGGAAAGTAGTTAACCACTTTCTTACTAGCTGTTGTTTCCTAATGACTATTTAATATGGTTGCTCTATCTATGCATTTGCTTTACCTATTCTCTTCAAGGATCTTAAAAATTGTGATGCCTGTGTTGGTGACAGTGCACCTCTGTAGAAGCCAAACAAAGAAAACGAAGTGAAATTCAGTAGGGTAAATGTGTTTTCACCATCCTCAGTAAACATGTCGGTTTTAAGTAAACAATCAGATGACAGTGAGGTATTTGTTCATTAAAAAAAGTCTGAAAAATGCTCCATTTGGTCTGATACTGGCTGTTCAGGAAAAACTGCATTCATTTGTGAGTCTTGCTGACATTCTGAGAAAACAGCCCATTTTGGAAACTTATATTTAGTAAAACCAAGGAATGAAAGATTTTAGCAAATTGCCACGTAAAATGATCTGCACAAAAAGGCACTGGGGAAGTGAGCTAAGGCCTGTGCCAAACAGATGGCACCCCCTGCTGTGTTTTTGATTGAAAAAGAAAGGTAACATTTGCAGCCACGTCAAAGAGACAGTGATCAGCTAAACAAATTGGTCTCCAAAGTACCCCATCGCTGGAGCAAACCCCGCTGCAGGGTACAAGCAAGGCTGTATTTCAAAATAATGCTATGTTTGCGTCTTTCCTAAGTGAGGGGATATGTCCCCTTTTCATGCGGCAAAGAGAAGATGAGGTCTTTGTTGAAGTCAACTGCAGTACTATCTGCAGAATAAGCAACAGACCTCAGTAGCACAATTACCCGTTTTCTCTGATCACCATCAAATGCCTGCAAATAATATTTGGGAAGACCCCAATAGCTTTTTATATATTACTCACTTTCCTGTGCCAGGTCTCCAGAGCTTACCGAGAGGAAATTGGTATGCAGCATACAAACAAAAACAACACCAAATCATGACAAAGGCACAGTCTGAGAAGGAGAAAGAAAGAGGAGATCAGGAAAAACTCTCCTTGCACTTGAATTCAGTTGCAAAATACAAACATCAAAAATGGCAAAGTGTGTGTCAGTGCGTAAGTTGGGGGGGGGGGGGGGGGGGTGGTTTCTTTGGCTCATCTCAGCTGGCAGCCTTATTCCGCTTCAGTAAAGACAAGGTACAGAAATGTCCTTTGGGTGACATTCAAAACTCGATATAAATCCTCTGCTTTATGAGACTGCAGTGCAATAAATTACTTAGCCTAATTGTAGATGTAATGAATTACCATAA